>NC_079890.1:8524177-8572960 GCF_024868665.1 Triplophysa rosa
TCATCCACTCGTCTCATTCGCTCCGGTTAAACGTTATTAATGTTAGAAAGATGTCCAGTGCGGAGTCTCTGCAACAGTTCTTGCGTTTAAAGTTTGCGTTTCTGTCTATATGTATGATCAATGATTATATGTGAATAAAAGCCAAATTAAAAAATTGTAATCATATAAATGTAGGCTATTAACTAACATTAACGAACAAAGAATGAGCAATACATTTCTTCAAGTTTTTTTAATCTCTTTTAAATGTTAGTTAAAAAATACAACTATTTATGTAAGCTCTGGTCCATTAATACTGACAAATACAACTTTGATTTTAAATAATAAATGTATTAGTAAAATGAACATCAGATTAACAATTAATAAATAATGTAAAAATATACCTCATTGTCTAATCTTGTTCAATTTAACTTTAAATAAAATGTAAAAAAATTTAGGGCCTTATTGTTATGGAATTTTTTTCCCCGTGGTATCGAAAATGGTATCGAATATCGATATTTTTTTAGGTATTGTATCGAAGTTAGAAATTCCAGTATCGTGACAACACTAGACGCAACTAATATATTTAAACACAAACAGGCATTGATCCAATAACAAATAAAGTGATTTTACATGGCTTACCTTTGTAAACACACTTCAAACAATTCAGCAGAAAATAAACTTACCAAAACCCTCATTTGGTTAAAATAACCCTATATAAATATTGATTAAGATGTGAAAAGCGGGTTTAAGCAGCAGATATACACCTAACTCTATAGGTTTCATTTCTGAGGGAGATTGCAACTTTTATTGGCAAACTTTTCTGTCTCAGTCCACATTTAAAACAATACCGTGACAAGCTATTGTGCAAAATACTAAAACTAAATGATATAAATTTGCATGAAACACATAAAATAAACCAAACTTACCAAACTACCAGAAATCTAACGTCCTCCTTCAGCTGCAGCCAGGAGTTGTGCTCTGTGTGACTTGACGATGGGCACTTTCGCATTTTACAGCAATCCTGTATTATTGCCTTGCATATTACAGCAAGGCTACAGCAAGGTTACAGCAAGATCAACATTTACTGTAAAATGTTCCCGCTCAATCAAAATTACCCAGAATGCATTACGAACTGCAGTAATTTACTGTAATTTAGAAATGCGGTATTGTACTGTGCATTTTTACAGTAATGTGCTGCTAAATCTACTGCAACATCTAACAGTGTACCGTACAGTATTTTAACTGTGAACAGCATGCAGCTGAAGAAGTTCAACCAGAGGAAATGATTTATGATTTATTGGCTATAATATATTGGCTTAAATTTTACTCAATTTCGGCCGATACGATAACATTTAAAATGATACCGATATGGCCGATCATTTATCGTGCATCCCTTAATCATGTTTGGTGATTAATATTCATGAGGTGCAGAACTTATAATGAATGAGATCCTTGTGTGGGCGGAGCTGTTAGCCGCGAGGTCGCAGAAATAGAAACCATTTCTAAAATAGAAATGGCCATTGCTTGTCACGCAGCGCTGTCGCGACTGGTTAGGACAAAACCTCTGATTAACATAGAAAAGATACCTTTTCAGTGTTGTCAGATTGGAAATGTCCAACTATCGTACCAGAAGCTCCAAACTATCGTATTTGGAGGAAAATTATTGTACACGAGTCAAACGCACAAAATACAGCTATTTACCTAGACTAACAATTTTTGAGACGACCGGCAGAAGGCTTTGGTGTCATTGCCTGAAATCCATCCTGCAAAACTGGGGTCCTTTTCCCACTCACTTTTGTATGTTTTCTGTCGGTGCTTACTTTTAGGCTGCTCTACAGACTCTGCCTTCTTCTTTGCCTTTCCTCTGTCTTCACCTTCCTTCAGGACTGATCTGAGCGCCGCTGCAGCGGGAACGTTAACTTGTGCGTGGGAACGCTTACTTGTGCTCGTGAGAGAGAGTTATTTCCCACGATGATTGGCCGAGAAGACGTAGAGTGAGGCATGCGTAACTGCACGTTCACTTTCTTCTTACAATCATGACGGCAGACGTAGGATCCACAACTAGATCAACGAGCATAGAAGCCATATAATTACAACGACATCATTGGAAGTGTCACAAAATTCTGAAATTTTTGTACATTATTGGATTTTTTTCAATATTGATCGTACATCGTACAGAGGTCAAAATCATGGTACAAATACGATAATTATGGTACGTCTGCACCACTGTACCTTTTATCGCGATACCCTTTATGTTGCAGCTTCGCATCATGTTTGGTGTAAATCTCATTGTTTGATCAGCTCATATTCTGCTAAACTTCTTTGGTATTCCATGAAAAACTAAAGAAATATGTCTTGGAAACAATTTGACAGTGAGTAAATGATGATAGGAGGTCAAATCATAAATGCAAATCAGATCATAAATACAGTATATTGTCACTGTCGGGCGGAAACATCCTATGTCCAAATTTGGTCAATTTCATATTTTTTCACAAATCAATGCTATTGCTCAGTCCCCATGTGGGTCTGTTATTTTTACAAATTATTAACCAATCTAAAGTGTTGAAAATAGCTTGAGAGCAAATCTCTTAACTCCATTGGACACTTCAACTGTCTGAAGTGCGTGCGTGCGTGCGTGCGTGCGTGCGCGCGCGCGTGTCTATGTCTATGTGTGTTAGTACATGTGCGTGTTGTGTGTGTGGAGTGTTTTGTATGTGGGTATGTCTGTCTTCTGTGTTTTCAACTTTTTCTTGTTTCTGCAGGTACAACTTTAATTGTTTTGCTTATAGTCAATATGTCTTATGTACAACTGCTTTGTAACAATGAAAATTGTAAAAAGTGCTATATAAATAAAGTTGAGTTGAGTAGATGTGCCTGCGTCTTTGAGAACTTTCCTCCTCATGAATAACTGCCTTTTTCAGCTCAACCCCTCGTTTGGAGCACTATTCTGTTGAACACATTCAAAGTGCCTGAGGCTTTAACTGTTTTTCAGGAGGGAGAACAGGTTTAAAGTTTTTGGTGCTCCCTTACCTGTAGGCAAAGAATGCAACTAGATGGATTACAGTTCGGTTTAGATTAAAGATAAATAAACAAATGCAGTCACATTGTGAAAATTAGAATTCCAGTGATTAGGTGACTTCTCTTGCTAAATATTTTGCATTATATTCAGTCTAGATGTGTTAAACGATAATCTTTAGCTCTTATAACGTCATTGGATCATTTTAAGAGCCTACTACTTGTAGTGAAAGATGTTGTATTTACCTGGGAAACTCACAGGATTCGCTTGGAATTTTCATGTAACTTCAACAGGAATCTCGTTTTTATTTTCGCAGTCCTTTTGCTTTCTTTTACTATGTAAATGTGTAGTAATGTTGCAACTTAAAATCCACAGTTATACAGTTGAATTCAAACATTTAAAGATGAATACAGGTCCCAAACGAATAAGATATTACGGAATATTAAATCAGTAGCTAGAGATTGAATCATCAGATTGATAAAAAACACCCGGATTAAAAACTGGAAAGTTGAGTTCGGCAGTGCGCGTAACAACATGTGCGCGACTGCGCAATGCATAGCTGCCTTTTCCAACAGGTGTCTAAATTCTCTCACTCACTCTGAGGATTTTACGCACTTTCAAACCAAACGTCAGATGAATGAAACGGATTTTGCGTGTTTTAGAGCTTAAAATGTTACCGGACTAAAAAATTTCTTCGCTTTCTTGAAGATTTACGCATGGAGATACGTTCACTTTTCGTGACATCCACGAAAACATCTCATGTTAATTAATGTCGTTTCGTACTTTTAGGTAACAGTATAAGGAAAAGGTTTATTGTAGATGCCGATCATAAAGCAGAGTAGCATTTTATTTTTAACGCTTTGCATTTCTTCATTATCCATATTGGACTCTGCTTTTTTCAACCTCGCATGAGGGTTTGACATCTATGAATGACTTTACTGGGTATAAGACAAGCCTGTGACTGAACCACTGTTTTGGTATTTTAATAATGATTATGACCTCGAGATCTCCAAACTGATAACTTGGGCTCGAGTGAAACAGCATACACTGGAGGACGATGAAGACAGTTTTGTATTTTTTTGCTGTTTTGATCATCTGGAACTCGGGTAAGTAATAGGATATATAGGTAAATCCATTGTTGGTGTATTTTTATGTCAGATTCTAAGGATTTTAAATGTGTAACAGTTTGTTTTAGGAATTGGGTTGAAACATTTTGTAAACATGAAACTTCACAACACGTTTAAGGTTGTCTGATATTACAGGAAGAACAGGTTCTCATGACATATCTGTTGTGTGTGTGTGATTCAGGGTGTCAGGCGCTCCTCTGCTCACGCACACATTTGCTGCTTATTTGCGCACTTGTCTGCACACAACACGAAGGAGTGTTTCCTAGACTTCTTTAAAGGTGTGATGAGGCTGAGGGTGTTGTTAACGTAACTTACATTTTTGAACGTTTTGGCTAACATATTCACCTGTTCGTTATGTGTGTGGGGGCTGGATAGAGGTGTAGCCTCCATTGTGGGGATATTTGGTCAAATCTGGAATTTTTGAGGGAAATTCATTAATAAACAAACTGACATACTGATGCTTATGTCTGAAAATGCAAAACGGTTTTTGTAAGAGTTAGGTTTAGGGGTGTGGTTGGGGGAAAGGGAGAGTCATTAGGAACAACATGAAGTCTGTGCCAAATCCCCAGGAAGATAGTAAAACAAATGTGATCCTGGACAACAAAACCAGTCTTATGGGTCAATTTTTCGAAATTGAGGTTTTTACAGGACAATATGGGACAGTATCTTGCAAAGATACAACAGTTTAAAACTCTGGAATTTGAGGGTGCAAAAAATCTAAATATTGAGAAAATTGTCTTTGAAGTTGTTAATCAGAGGCACTGAAGCAGGCCATTTACTCACAAAAAGAAAGTTTTTATATATTTAGGGTAAGAAATTTACAAAATATCTTCATGGTACATGATCTTTACTTAATATCCTAATGATTTTTGGAATAAAAGTAATTTTGACACAACAAATGACAAAACACTAATGATGTTAATTCAGGAATTACTTTGGAAAATAATGTTGTTAGACAGTGACAAACAGAATTCTGTGTTATAAAGAGGTGTATGCTGGTAGTCACACAGCTCGTACACAGTTGTGTTCATTAATCTTTAAATATATTTTAGAGTGGTGTGACATCCTTTCTAGCCTAGGACAGTTGTATGCATGCTGACCAGCGAGACAGATAGAACAGTGGGAAGTCGACACGGGAAAAAGACCCAGTGTGACAAGGAAGCTAAAGAATTACAAAGATTAAAGTCAGGATCACACTCCTGATTTATGATCACAGAGCACTTTAAGCAAGGTGGTTTGCTGCAGGGAACAATCCCATTTTGTGTGCAGTTAGCCTACTAAATTATGACCAGGCCCAAAGTTTTTTAATTTCTGTGTTGCGCAGGTTACTGTAAGTTTTGAAGTAATGTGTGTACATTATAGTAAAGTTTAGAGAATAATACAGTAAATAAATCAATAATTTTGCAGGAAATTCAACTTCTACAGGAATCAGCAAAGCTTTGGCCGTTCTGTGGGTGTCATTCTGACCAATTTATCAACTCTTACTGGATATTGGTCTGCCTTTGTTCAAAAGAGATTGCAGATTAAAAATGACTTTGTGAAGTCACAGACAGAATTCTATTGAATATCTAAGAAATGTCAAAAATGTCAATAAACATGACGTATTTGTCAATATGAACATTGTCATTAGCAGTCAAACAGTAGTTGTGATATTACTAATAATGAAGATGCAGAAACGGTCAGATAAATGATAAAAACTTCAAATATCATTAACTCCAATCAACAAAATGTCAATCAATAAAATCAATATATAAGGAAACCTCAGTTTTAACATTGTGGAACTAAACAACTACTGTATATTTACACAATTTTGTAGTGTTTAAATTCATTTAAATGTTCATCTTATTTTTGGTCAGTGTTCCATGTGTGCACACTGAACGTGAATGACTATTTGCTTATGTTCATCTGCCACCCACAAGTAATAACCCTGAGACACACAACAAGTTGAGCAGCATGTCTAACTGTCGTCCATTAGCTCTCTTCTAGACATCTGTATGTCTCTTTCCATGTCTCATTCACCCTTCTTTTATTTTATTTTCCATTTTTACTTTGTTATCCATATCTTTTCCCATATCTACTTCCCACTGGGTTCTCTCTGTCAGTTCAATAGGCTAATGAAAAATGAAAGGTTCAGGTTTCCACCACACTGGAGGTAACAGATGACCTCAGCTAGTTTGCCTTTCATCCCGATACTTTGATTGTCATGCAGGTACATTCCTGTGCGATCCTGTGTGGTACAGTATGTTTCAGATACATGGTCTAGTCCCAGGCTATTCAATTGGCGGCCCGCGGGCCAAACCAGGCCCTCGATGTAATTTGTTCCGGCCCTTCAAGTTGCATAGTGTGAAAAAGAATCTCTGGAATAAATTTAGTTCACTCGGGAACGGAGCCTACTTTTATGAAGTGACGCGTGTCTGTTCTATTCAGCAAAAGCTGCAGCAGCAAAGGGTGGGTTGCACCAACAAGGATTAGGTCTAAATCTAGATTGAATCAAGGTTCATTTAATAATTCTGTTGCACCAAAGTGTAAACCTTGTTTAAAAATAATCAGGTTTATATTTAAATCATTTGATCCAGGTTTTAATTTGACAGTAAATCTGGTTTAACTTTAATTCTGTTGCTCCATTATTTTAAACTATGATTTATCTCTCAGCTAGGGATTAACTTTAATCTTGCTACTGAGGAGGTTTAAATAACAAAAAACATATCTATAATACAATGTGTGGAAAACTGATCGGAAACAGACACATAGGTGTCATGTGTGTGCTTCAGTGATGTGTTTATTGTAAATAAAAATGGAAATAAATAAAACACCTCAGCACAGAGTGAGGGCACGGCGATTTGATAAACTGGGTGGTCGGCTGTGAAGCATCAAATTCAAGATGCCCTCTTTATTAATCCAATACAGACAAACACAACGTCTGTGATTAAACGAGAAAAGTTCGACATCCTGAGAGGAAAGCTGTTTTAGCGGCACCATGACCAGGGGCACCGGTATCTATCCTGGGCGCCCTGTATAAATTGTGGACTGTTGTAATGCCGAGAAATGCACCCATGCCCACAATGGTTAGGGTGATAGGGTGAGGTGTTAGGGGAGGGGCTAGGATTAAGGGGTTAGATTTAGCCAATCCGACAGCGTGTTATTGAAGGTGGTGCATAATCTGGCAGGTCCGGTCCTGAACAGGCAAATTTTAGCCGGTTGCACCAAATTTCGACTCACTGTAAATCGTTTTTTGACACCCCTACTTCTGATTGGTTCATTCACTTAGGATGCTGCTTTGTGATTGGTCCCTATCTCTAAAACCCACCCCCACACCTAATCCTAACCCTAACCTTCGTAGGGGAAAAACAGCAGGGGCGTGTCCAGGATTTTATACATGGGGTGGCAAAGGGGGACAAGAGCATAATGAGGTGTGGCAAGCTAAACACATAAATCTTCATTTTCGCAGTTGCATTGTCAGGATTAGGAATATTATAGATTCCTGATTATTGATACCTATTATAGTCTGGTTCAGATATTTTTTCTGATTAGCATTTCTGAAAAATAAATTCATTTAACTTTTACCTGTTTTTGCTAGTGATGGGAAGTCCGGCTCTGTTCTGCGAACCGGTTCTTTCGGACAGTTCGTTTCAATGAACCGGTTCAAAAGACTGGTTCACCGATTCTCTTACGCTCTGACGTTAGTGACGTAATGACGTCACTCGCCCTGACGAAATGCGTCAAGTCTATCTATCATCCCTACCGGCTGGGATGAAAATACACTCTGCACATTCAAATATAAAACCAAAACCAGTAATCATAACTTCTGTCAGTTAACACATCACGTCATGATCTGTTTCTTACATATACGTTTTGCAACTAAAGCACCCAAATAGGCACAGTGAAGGGCAGCAAACTATGACATTTTAAGTCTTAAAGATAAAAAGTGAATAATTAATCTTCATCAGCATTTTACAGAAACTATATGATCCATGCATAATTCAATACGATTTATGTGTTATTAAATAAACTTACGCTTTGCCAGATTGCTCCATATATTTTAAATCCTCGGTTCACGTGCGGTCGTAACATTAGCACAGCATCAGTTGTCCACACTGTTCTGTAGCCTCACGGTGAATAACGCATGCTCACTAGCTAAGCTCATCGGTTCTCACTCAGTCGGAGTCTGGACCGACTCGTTTAAATATATTTTAGAGTGGTGTGACATCCTTTCTAGCCTAGGACAGTTGTATGCATGCTGACCAGCGAGACAGATAGAACAGTGGGAAGTCGACACGGGAAAAAGACCCAGTGTGACAAGGAAGCTAAAGAATTACAAAGATTAAAGTCAGGATCACACTCCTGATTTATGATCACAGAGCACTTTAAGCAAGGTGGTTTGCTGCAGGGAACAATCCCATTTTGTGTGCAGTTAGCCTACTAAATTATGACCAGGCCCAAAGTTTTTTAATTTCTGTGTTGCGCAGGTTACTGTAAGTTTTGAAGTAATGTGTGTACATTATAGTAAAGTTTAGAGAATAATACAGTAAATAAATCAATAATTTTGCAGGAAATTCAACTTCTACAGGAATCAGCAAAGCTTTGGCCGTTCTGTGGGTGTCATTCTGACCAATTTATCAACTCTTACTGGATATTGGTCTGCCTTTGTTCAAAAGAGATTGCAGATTAAAAATGACTTTGTGAAGTCACAGACAGAATTCTATTGAATATCTAAGAAATGTCAAAAATGTCAATAAACATGACGTATTTGTCAATATGAACATTGTCATTAGCAGTCAAACAGTAGTTGTGATATTACTAATAATGAAGATGCAGAAACGGTCAGATAAATGATAAAAACTTCAAATATCATTAACTCCAATCAACAAAATGTCAATCAATAAAATCAATATATAAGGAAACCTCAGTTTTAACATTGTGGAACTAAACAACTACTGTATATTTACACAATTTTGTAGTGTTTAAATTCATTTAAATGTTCATCTTATTTTTGGTCAGTGTTCCATGTGTGCACACTGAACGTGAATGACTATTTGCTTATGTTCATCTGCCACCCACAAGTAATAACCCTGAGACACACAACAAGTTGAGCAGCATGTCTAACTGTCGTCCATTAGCTCTCTTCTAGACATCTGTATGTCTCTTTCCATGTCTCATTCACCCTTCTTTTATTTTATTTTCCATTTTTACTTTGTTATCCATATCTTTTCCCATATCTACTTCCCACTGGGTTCTCTCTGTCAGTTCAATAGGCTAATGAAAAATGAAAGGTTCAGGTTTCCACCACACTGGAGGTAACAGATGACCTCAGCTAGTTTGCCTTTCATCCCGATACTTTGATTGTCATGCAGGTACATTCCTGTGCGATCCTGTGTGGTACAGTATGTTTCAGATACATGGTCTAGTCCCAGGCTATTCAATTGGCGGCCCGCGGGCCAAACCAGGCCCTCGATGTAATTTGTTCCGGCCCTTCAAGTTGCATAGTGTGAAAAAGAATCTCTGGAATAAATTTAGTTCACTCGGGAACGGAGCCTACTTTTATGAAGTGACGCGTGTCTGTTCTATTCAGCAAAAGCTGCAGCAGCAAAGGGTGGGTTGCACCAACAAGGATTAGGTCTAAATCTAGATTGAATCAAGGTTCATTTAATAATTCTGTTGCACCAAAGTGTAAACCTTGTTTAAAAATAATCAGGTTTATATTTAAATCATTTGATCCAGGTTTTAATTTGACAGTAAATCTGGTTTAACTTTAATTCTGTTGCTCCATTATTTTAAACTATGATTTATCTCTCAGCTAGGGATTAACTTTAATCTTGCTACTGAGGAGGTTTAAATAACAAAAAACATATCTATAATACAATGTGTGGAAAACTGATCGGAAACAGACACATAGGTGTCATGTGTGTGCTTCAGTGATGTGTTTATTGTAAATAAAAATGGAAATAAATAAAACACCTCAGCACAGAGTGAGGGCACGGCGATTTGATAAACTGGGTGGTCGGCTGTGAAGCATCAAATTCAAGATGCCCTCTTTATTAATCCAATACAGACAAACACAACGTCTGTGATTAAACGAGAAAAGTTCGACATCCTGAGAGGAAAGCTGTTTTAGCGGCACCATGACCAGGGGCACCGGTATCTATCCTGGGCGCCCTGTATAAATTGTGGACTGTTGTAATGCCGAGAAATGCACCCATGCCCACAATGGTTAGGGTGATAGGGTGAGGTGTTAGGGGAGGGGCTAGGATTAAGGGGTTAGATTTAGCCAATCCGACAGCGTGTTATTGAAGGTGGTGCATAATCTGGCAGGTCCGGTCCTGAACAGGCAAATTTTAGCCGGTTGCACCAAATTTCGACTCACTGTAAATCGTTTTTTGACACCCCTACTTCTGATTGGTTCATTCACTTAGGATGCTGCTTTGTGATTGGTCCCTATCTCTAAAACCCACCCCCACACCTAATCCTAACCCTAACCTTCGTAGGGGAAAAACAGCAGGGGCGTGTCCAGGATTTTATACATGGGGTGGCAAAGGGGGACAAGAGCATAATGAGGTGTGGCAAGCTAAACACATAAATCTTCATTTTCGCAGTTGCATTGTCAGGATTAGGAATATTATAGATTCCTGATTATTGATACCTATTATAGTCTGGTTCAGATATTTTTTCTGATTAGCATTTCTGAAAAATAAATTCATTTAACTTTTACCTGTTTTTGCTAGTGATGGGAAGTCCGGCTCTGTTCTGCGAACCGGTTCTTTCGGACAGTTCGTTTCAATGAACCGGTTCAAAAGACTGGTTCACCGATTCTCTTACGCTCTGACGTTAGTGACGTAATGACGTCACTCGCCCTGACGAAATGCGTCAAGTCTATCTATCATCCCTACCGGCTGGGATGAAAATACACTCTGCACATTCAAATATAAAACCAAAACCAGTAATCATAACTTCTGTCAGTTAACACATCACGTCATGATCTGTTTCTTACATATACGTTTTGCAACTAAAGCACCCAAATAGGCACAGTGAAGGGCAGCAAACTATGACATTTTAAGTCTTAAAGATAAAAAGTGAATAATTAATCTTCATCAGCATTTTACAGAAACTATATGATCCATGCATAATTCAATACGATTTATGTGTTATTAAATAAACTTACGCTTTGCCAGATTGCTCCATATATTTTAAATCCTCGGTTCACGTGCGGTCGTAACATTAGCACAGCATCAGTTGTCCACACTGTACTGTAGCCTCACGGTGAATAACGCATGCTCACTAGCTAAGCTCATCGGTTCTCACTCAGTCGGAGTCTGGACCGACTCGGACCAACTCGGACGTGACCGAAAGAAGCGGCTCTTCGGTTCGTGTACTGCTGAATCAAAATCTGTTGCGAACCGGCTCTTGACTCGAGAACGAGAACCGTTTAGGACAGTAATAAAGTCCTAAACATCTTTCCAATGTGTTTTATAGTATCACACCTCTGTTTTATAAAAATATCTGATTTAGACGCTTTTTATCTGCTTTAAAATTACACGCATGCGCAGTATCATCGGTTCTGAGTCGGACGTGACCGAAAGAAGTGGCTCTTCGGTTAGTGTACTGCTGAATCGAAAGCTGTTGAGAACCAGCTCTTGACTCGAGAACGAGAACCACTCAGCAGTGGCATGAACGTAAACGGCGCTGCAGATTTGTTTACGTACAGTGATAAGGCAGTAATAAAGTCCTAAACATCTTTCCAATGTGTTTTATAGTATCACACCTCTGTTTTATAAAAATATCTGACTTAGACGCTTTTTATCTGCTTTTAAATTACACGCATGCGCAGTATCATCGGTTCTGAGTCGGACGTGACCGAAAGAAGTGGCTCTTCGGTTAGTGTACTGCTGAATTGAAAGCTGTTGCAACCGGTTCGTGTCAGAAGAAGCGATTCGCGAACCGCCAACCGGTTCGACGGTTCACAAATCGGACATGCCCGACAGAAACGGTTCTTGTGACTCTAGATTCTTCTAGTCTGCGAGAGCGATTCAAGGAATCCGCTTGCTTCTCATGATGATTACGCCATGTTTATATTTATATAATCTTGTTTAGAAATTAAATAAAATGTTCATGAAAACACCATGGATTATTTATGAAACAAATAAATGTTTAGTTTATTATTTTTACAAACAATTATTTTTAACCTTTACAATAATTAACATAAAAGCACAACTGCACAAACGTTTTCTGTAATGCATTTTAAGCAACATTAATATAAAGAATAGAATAGAATAGAATAGAATAGAATAGAATGATCTTAAGAGGAATAAGAGGAATTTGTTATAGTGACAGAAGCTCCACAGTGCAACAGAAAGACAGCAACAGGACAGAACACAGATGATAAAAAAATATATATATACAATAATATAGAAATAGGCAATGTACAAAACAGCAAAAACACAATATAGAATATGTTTGTACAAATATTTATGACCATTAAAAAGTGTGATCTGTGCTCAAATGTTTATGTTCATGTTGCAAATTGGCAATTCCAGCGTTATGGATGTGACATTTTGCGTTATGGACGTGACATAAAAATGCTCAGAGAATGAATTAGTTACGATTATATTGAACCATCTGTTTATATTTTACTGAACCCTTGTTGATAGAGTCTAAACATCAAAAAATGTCAGTCTATGAAAAAAAATTCTATTTAAAAAAGGGAAATAAACATGCGTTATGGATGTGACAAAAAAAGGACGCGGTTTTTGGGAGACAATAAACTTTGTAGGATTTCTGTAAAATAAAATGCACAATCCTGAAGCAATAATACCCAATGAATGGAGAAGGGATGCCTCTTTATAGAACATAAAATAGTTACTTTATATTCATTTTCATGTGTCCATTTATGAGGAATATGTAGCGTTATGGATGTGACAATCCTGAAAATGGCACTTACCTGACTATGAAAAATCATGCACTAAAAATAAAACAAATGCTTTACAAATTTGAAGAGAGATCTCACATGGGTATTTGAACCACCAAATGTTAAAATCTGTACTGTTACCATAGTAAAAACCGCTGGTAAAAACTTAATTTTTTCGTGGCTAGGTTGAGATTTTTGCGGAATTGCCCAAATGTAGTTTCTTATATGTTGAACCGGTTCACAAATCGGACGTGTCCGAAAGACAGCTCTCGGTTGGTTCAGTGGTGATCCGAAAACTGTGGCAAACGATTCTTGAATCGAGAACGAGGATCTCTCTAGGCGGAGCGTTCGATAGAACATGCCACTGCACGCATGCTCACTATATCAGCTAGCTTAGCTATAACTTGAATAGCTTCTCCGCTCGTGCTTAACAGTTCAGTTCAGCATGTAGTAGTGTACTGTTGGATTTACTGAAAAGTCGTTGATACTGGCTGGTTTATTTTGAGTCGGATGGGTTTTCATGCATGTCAAAAGTGAGTAACTGAAGGAATTTGTGGATAAGTGCTTTTTGTAGACGCGAACTGTTTCGAACGATTCAGTCCGATTTGGTGAACCGATTCGACCGGTTCACTAAAAAGAACCGGTTCAAATGAACGATTCGTTCGCAAACCGGCCAGGCGGCCATCCCTAGTTTTTGCCTACATTAAAAATGGAGAGGGTTTAGGTGGTGATTATGATGATGACTTCTTTCTTACAATAGTAAAGGAATTAAATAGCGTTCACATAAATTGTTCAGGGAAAATGTGAATTCTCCCCTTAGAGGATTTGTACATGTTGTTTCAAAGCAGTTTTACAAAGGTCACAAAATAGTGCCTTAAAAACTCTAGTAAACTATCTAGTCTGTTTCCCAGCACAATTCAATCCAAACTATTATATAGTACATTATATTGTTGTTTCTGAAAGACAACTGCAGAAACTTGATATAGGCCTAACTACTTAGTTAATTGCTGATCATAGCTGTTTAAACATTTTTGAATTTGATCTAAAATCCGAAAAATTATTATTTATTTTCCAGGCTACATCATATGTATAAAAACAGACACTATATGTATAAAGAATAACACTTTATGTACTTTAAATGGATGTGGTAGTTTTATCTTGTACAGTTAGTACAGACACTTTGTGGCGTCATACACACCACTAGTACTTTAACTTTACACTTTGGCTTACGCAGTGATTTAAATAAAGAAATAGGCTATGCGAGAATACGTTTTCATACTGAACTCGCTGAGGTAGAGATAAGGAAAGAGATCGCATTTAGAACTGTCTTTCTCTTTATCACAGATAAACTTTACAGTTAATCCGCGGGTCAGAAGCATCGGAACAGTGGGGCGCGTTCCACACGGACCACAGATCAACCTGTGATCAGCCTGCTCAAACGCCGACAGATACCCGTCTCTATCAGAATATTAGAAATTTGCGATTTTGAGCAAAAATAACGCTCTCCAAAAACCTAATCCAAAAATTGTTTGTACATTACATTAGTACCCAAGTCGTGACTGTATGGTCAGTTGGGGTGGCAAAGCTCATTTTCAGGGTGGCAGCTGCCACCCGGTGCCACCCCTGTGGACATGCCACTGGAAAACGGGGGAGCAAAATCTCACGGGGAGTCAGATTTCGATAAAACACTGGCAGTGCTGCCGCGAACAGCCCGAACACGACCAAGGACAACCCCCGAAAACACAGTCGCCTACCGGGACCGTTCCACCCGCTCGTGATTCCCGTACTGCGCTCTTCTCTCTTATGTCTGCTCCAGTCACGAGGATAAAGATGCGGCTCAACTGTCATATCCATACGCATATCCCTCAAGGCTTGTGAAATGTGTTTATGGATGATCAGCCTGATCAACAAAGTATCCAGAGAGAGGTTTTAAATAGCAAAATTACGTTTCTTTTTTACACTGGCAAATCCATCATGGCGGATAAAATTAATCGCAGATGATGTTTTAAAATAGATATAGGATCAACAAAACCTAGATTAGCTCTAAACTCTGTTTACTTTAATCCTTGTTGGTGCAACCCACACAAAGAGCAGGACTGATTTTAGGCGAGTGGCAAGCAAGCAGTCCCTTCTTTGAGACGCGGTGAACAGGACGATGACGGATGAGAACTTTTAGT
Source organism: Triplophysa rosa (assembly GCF_024868665.1). Taxonomy (NCBI): domain Eukaryota; kingdom Metazoa; phylum Chordata; class Actinopteri; order Cypriniformes; family Nemacheilidae; genus Triplophysa; species Triplophysa rosa. The sequence goes on from NC_079890.1 coordinate 8,539,376, forward strand.
AGTTTCGGTAGATATCACAGACTGAACCCATGTGCAGACAGACGGAGAAAACAAAAGCTCTTTATTTAAACACAATTCAAACATAAGACCACGATGGGGAGGAAAAAACTAACTAAAACAAGACTTAAAACAAAACAATTCCTGCAAGGGGATAAAACAAAGGGAGTCCAAAATGATAAACAAATAATCCAAAAACAGCAGGCAAAACCAGACTGGGAAACTTGACGTAGGGAAAACTCACATGAACTAAACACACGGAAGCATAAAACGAACCGGCACGGGACAAAGGGAACTGGAGCCTAATATAGGGGAACGCTAACGGGGGATAATTACATGGGGAAGGTGACAGCAATAAAGCACTAAGGGGAAATTAACGGGGAAACAAGGGGGCCAGGCCAAAACACACGACAGCAGGACACGTGGCGCAATGTCATAACAAAGACCACGTGTCTCCACACAGAACACAACAACACACAAGACATGGTACTGTCACGACCCTGTCCACAAAACTAGAAAACTCCAGACAAGAAGGACAGGATCATGACAATGGCACACCAATGGTGTCACAATTATACTATAGATTAAACGCGTTTAGCCGCAAAATACGGCGTCGTGATTACAAACGGCGCGTTATTTACGATGTTTTGCCTGTTGTATAATGAGCCCCTCCAGCTCGGAGTATATTATTTACTAAACTAAAATAAATGTGCTAGTAACATTATAAAAAAATATTACTTACATTTAAGTAGACTTAAAACCTTTTTTTTATTTCTATTTTTTTCCCTATATGGTTCAACATATTTACTACAGGTTTTTTTATATAGTTTATAATTGAATACTGTATAATACTGAAGTTTTTATTCATGTGGCAAATACATTACTGTTGTATAGTAAAGGACGGAAAACCCAGAACCCAGAAAAATTAAAACAGAAAAAACGGATTTCAATTCAATTCAATTTTTATTTATATCGCGCTTTTCACAATGTGCATTGTTCCAAAGCAGCTTTACAGGAGAAAATAAGAAAAACTGAAAAACACAAAAAAGGTAAAACACAGCACAGTGCATGGTGTTTATAGAACAAGCAAGATTATTCTAGTAAATAATATCTAATAAATGCAGTCTCCCGGGGGTTTATTAAGCATATTTTGCATTAATTGAATGCTTGGCTGAAAAGATGTGTCTTTAATCTAGATTTAAATTGGGAGAGTGTGTCTGACCCTCGAATAGTAACGGGAAGGCTATTCCATAGTTTAGGAAAGTATGAGAAGGCTCTACCCCCTTTGGTGGATTTAGTTATTCTAGGTGTTATCAAAAGTCCAGAGTTTTTAGATCGAGAGCGTGATTGGTTGTAGTGTGGTAGAAGCTCTGTTATGTAGGTAGGGGCTAAACCGTTTAAGGCTTTATAAGTGATTAAAAGAACTTTAAAGTCAATACGATACTTAATGGGTAACCAGTGAAGGGTTGATAACATTGGAGTTATGTGATCGTATTTTCTGGACCTGGTTAGAACTCTGGCAGCTGCATTCTGAACTAACTGTAGTTTGTTTATTGATGATGCAGGACAACCACTAAGCAGTGCATTACAGTAGTCAAGTCTTGAGGTCACAAATGCATCAATAAGCTTCTTTGCGTCAGCAACACATAAAATATTTTGTAATTTCTTATTGTTGTTGCGTCATCCCTCATATTGCAAGCCATATCTCTCTGGCCCCTCATTTGGGATGCTTTTCATGAACTGGCCCCCATGACAAACTAATTGAATAGCCCTGGTCTAGTCTGTTTCAAGTTTTATCTTTTAATTTAACATTTTGTTGTTCATTTTGCAGTGTCAAAGGTGAGTTCCAGTGCTTTGCAGTTACATGGAATTTGTGTAACACTTTACAATGCATTGGTAAATGGATTGTTTAGCATGAACTAACAGACAGAGAAGACAGAGAAATCATTTAAGGGAGCTATTGGCTGTTGATATTTTCCTGACTCTGAAGTGCTTTTCGGAGAGTATTGCCAAACTTATTGTAGAGTCAAACATTTTTCTTAAAAGGACACATTGCCTTCTACTACTAAAGTTTGTCATTAGGGACACCTAAAATACATAATGTTGAAATAATAAAGAAAAAAAAGTATTATTTGGTGTATTTTCATACATTGTTTGTTGATGAGAAACAATACACACACATACATACTGCAACAAACAAGTTTGGGACATTGGGGTGCACGCTTTACACTGTTTTTTTATTTCATATTTATATAGTCAATACCAGTGTTGATCTGTTAAGGCATATAAATCTTCATATACAGGGATCTCTTTACATCAGAAGTCTGTTATTCTTCTGACAAAATAAATCTAGAAATCTGCTCAGTGGAGAGGTGTCCTTGTTTACGTGTGACACCCACTTAACAGTGTCTATTGTATGGTACATTACATCAGCTTTATTTACATTGTATAATAACTAGAACATGCACAACAAAGGCCATAAACATTCTCAAATGAAGTTTTAATGAGACATGTAAAGATGAGTCTGTGTTAATCTGATTATAATCAGTGCACAAATTAATTATGAGTACACTTGATTTGTGAATAATTAATCTCATCTTGATGACGGAGAGCATTACACAGTGGCAATGGGTTTGTCGTGTCGCTGATATGTAGGCTCTCTGATGACTGTCACTGTTAACCTGTTAAAGGAGCAATGTGGAGATTTTAGTCAGTTATGTTCAGTGTCAAACTGAACATAATTGCAAGGTGTGTTTAAACATTGTCCAGTATGTGACTGAGTACAAAAATAAATAGAAACATTTCAGTGTGAGTCAGTTCATGAAACTGACCAAATTTAATGGCCGATACCATTCTGTGTTCATTTGATCGGAGAGTAAAAGTTAAATGAATAAAATCACTGTAATGAGTGTTTTTTTGGCTTTTTTTTCAACTGGGCTGATAACGACTGCAATCTATCTCTCTCTTCATCTCTTTCTCTGTCTTTTTTTTGTAGTTTGTGTTTGTGGAAAAGAATTTCTCGAACCCTCTGAGTCTCCTTGGACTCTGTATTCTTTGGCAGAGGATAATACACGTTTACCCTGTCGATTCAACACATCGGACAGCGAGGTTAAGGTAGTACAGGTGATGTGGAGTCGAGAGAAATCAAAAGGAGGAGAAGAACAGATTATCACTGCCCATTTCAGTGAAGGCCAAACAGGTAATAAAAAATAACACTTTTAGAAGACTTTTATCTTTGTATTTTCCCCTCATAAAATGTTTTATTTATATTGGTAATCTACATATATGTGAATCCTTCACATTATATTTCTCATTATATTACATTCTGCTTTTGAATCTTCCATCATTCACACAGTTTTTCCAAGTAAATACATACATTTTAAATATATAGACTGCTAGTTATGATGATGCCACAAAATAATATGGCAATACATTTAAAGGCTTATTCTAAGAACATAGTATGTTCATGTAATACAGCTCCTGGTACAACAGTCTCCTCTCTTTGAGTTATAGCAAGTTCAGAGTCATGTTTAATATCTTTTTGTACTGAGGAGTATTTCAAGTGTATTAGTTTTGGAATTTTATCAGAGGTTAAATCTCAATCTATTGATATACTATTACTGTATCTGTACTGGTAGAGTGTCTACAATTGCATCTGTTACTAAATGACTTTTCTTTAATCATCATGCATTCATTTACATTTACATATATTCATTTAGCAGCCTAGAAAAAGAAAGAAATTAGTCAATGAACAGTGCAGAGATATCAAATTTCTAGCATAAACCTTAAAATGAGAGTAAAGCAAAAGTTAAAGCTGCAGAAGTTTATCAAACACATCACATCTGGACATTAATTCACACTTTGGATGCATCTGTAAATACTATATTATATTATGATGTGTGATTGGGGGTTAGTTCACGATAATATCATCGCATTCTCGAATAAATTCTCGGGACTAGAAGCCATTTATATTGCACTTTTCTCTCTTTTAGAGAACACTGGATATGCAGGGCGTGTGCGATTTGAGAACAGCGATCCGATAGCAGATTCTGCTCTGATACTTATGGGCACAAGTCCCGCAGATGAGGGCAAATACATCTGCAAGGTTGCCACCTTCCCCACAGGAAACTTTGAGACTGAGATTTCTCTCACAGTCTGGAGTAAGTCCATATACACTGGTACCTTTATTTACACTGGAAGCTTAAAGTTGTAAAGCCAATTCTGGAGCTATTTTAGTTTATCAGCACATTATTGTTTAATTACATCACAGGTTGTTTTAATACCAGTGAGAAAGCTTAAGAGCATTGCTTTATTCTTTAATAGTTCATCCCACAGTATCATTTACTGTAGGTCACATTTTCAGAATAGATTTGAGGATGTATGGATTATATGCGGCAGTTAACAATGAAGAAAATTGCCCACAACAATTGGACAGGATTTTTAAAATCACATTTCCCTTTTACCTAAGGTAACTTTTTATAAACTGGATCAGTCTGTTAACCACAAAGCTAACCTTGCTCTGATGTGATGTTTGCTGTAATTGTTCTCAAAATAACACAGCGCTTATCTGCGTCAATGGGAGTGACAATAGACATGTCAATAGACTGTAAACCCAGATAAGTTGAGTGTATTTCAACATTTTGAGGAAACCGATTGCCTTAAAATAATTAAGTAATGTGTATTTGATATTTGAGTAAAGTGAACTTAAAATGTTCAGCTCATCCAACAAAAAAGGGCATTGCAGTAGACTGAACTTAAAATAATTAGTAACATCAACTGCTCTGTCAAACTATGAAATGTAATAAGTTGACTTTACAAAAAAAAATGAGGAAACCGATTTCACAAATATTTTATATATAATAAAATATATAATATAATATAATAATAATTGTTGTCTGAACTTACTGATCAAGTATAATTAAGCACTGCTGACTCAAAATCATTACTTAAGTTAACTTATTATAATAGTGTTCACTTTACTAAAGAAATATTAGGAAGTGAGTAAACTACCATTATGGTGATCAGTGTTTGCTTTAGTTGGGCTCTTGACTCTTGGCTTATGTTAAGTTAATTTCTCTGTCAGTGCTTGTATGTGTTTCAGAAATAACACTTGCGCATTGATTAAAAAGAGATCTTTAAAAAGGTCAGTTTGGAGTAGATTTCATAATAGGTGTCAATTTTTAATAAAGTACAGAAGCTTTTGGAAATAGTAATGAGTTTGATCCTTTTCTTACTGATGAAAATGTTTCAGTTTATAAATGCTGAACACACTTAGACATCAACACTCATCGTACAAACCTCAACAATGGTGACAATCATCAAACAAATTCAGATAAACAGATCAACTGCAATGCATGCTGGCAATTATGAATGAGTTTTGTACCCAGCATGCATTGCAGCATGAAGTTTTATTTTGTTGATTGTCACCATTGTTGAGTTTCATACACTGATTATTCATGTCTAATTGATTTATTAGTTAAAATTTTTTTTTAGCATATTTAATTTGTCTCTGAGGATATAACAGTCATAACACTAATCTGTAATATCAAAGCACTTCGCAAAGTAATAACACAACACACTCTTAATGAGTGATTCATAAAGATTAAATCACCAATTGAAAACAGCTACCAGATTTCTTTGCTTTTTACCCCAAACAAACGGGTTTTAACTCACTGTTTCAGCAGTTAAAGAGAACCTAAGCAAATGGTCTAGTAGTAAAACACAAGAGTCAAGAGTCTGGTTAAATTTGAAGCTTTTTAAAAATTTAATTCAATGGTTGCTTGCTATCTGGTACACTTTAAAGTTTTAAGTTAATGGAACTATTTCAGTTTTGAGTACTGTTAACTCAACTACTAGAGTACTATTCGGGAATACAGTGTTGTTGGTGTGAGTACAGGAAAATTCAATAGCTGATGCTTTTCATTTCAGAAACGCTGTGTACAACTGGGTATTGAAGTAACGACAGTAATTTGTGATGTTGTGACAATCAAAACACGGATTATGTTGCCAATGCTAAATTTAAGACATAGTCAGTCTTTGCTATTAAGATCATTTGTACTTGTTCTTTGCTTATTTGTACAGCTATTTGTCTTTTTTTATATAGCATTTAGCATGTATATTTATTTGTTATGCCACTTAACAGCCAAGCCTATTGCCTCCCTGGAACCCATCATTATGGTTGAGGGTCAATCATACAGTCTGGCTGCTACTTGCCGTTCTGTGGCTAAGCCAATGGCAGGCCTCTCCTGGGACACAGAACTTCCAGGTCGCAGCAAGAACCACAGCTTTGATGATGGGGTGGCATCGATCCAGTTTTCCCTCCACCCACTTCGTAGCATGAATGGTCAGAAGCTGGACTGCCTGGTCTGGCACCCATCTCAAAAGGGCCCTCACAGGATTACCAACAACCTTACAGTGCATTGTGAGTCTTCATTTCTTATGTTTCATAGATTTCTACTTGTGTAAATATAGACATGTGTCACGGATGAGGCAGGAAGAACACAATCGCAGGCAGCGGGGATGAAGGGGTTAACAGAAGACGTTTATTTAAATAATCAAAACACAAAACAAAGACCCGCGATGGGGAAAACCAAAAACTAGACAATAAAGTTAACTGGACAAATATACACTGAGACAAGATAAATAGAACAATACTACACAAACGTTACTAACGAACTTACAAAAACTCGACTTGATTAGGGCTTTCAACAGACCACTGGCGCGGACAGGAACAGGTACAACCACATGCAATCCACGAGCACAGGACAAAGAAACATGAGGGCATTAACTATGGAAGACAAACGAAGGATAACGACACAGGGCAGGTGAGGGTAATCAGACACGGATGGAAACAAAACAGGAAACAAGAGGGGCGGGGCCAATGACGAGACACTGGAGAGAACGCATATTATTGTCAAAAGGACAATAATATGTTTCTCTCCACACATTACCAAAGGCCTTGTCATGGCTCTGCCAAAGGACCAAGAAAAACATGACTAATAGAGGCAGAGCCATGACAGACATGCATCTCACTACAAAATGTCCGGCGTTAAAAAAGAAAAATGCGCATAGCTGAAATTTTAGCTGGTTTCTTGGTTCATTTTAATTTAGTTTTTTATAGTGGACTGCAGTAGTGAGACAATAGCGCTGCTGTTTTTTCCCCTCGGTACTTCCTTTGGGCATTCTTTAAAAATTAACTTGATCTCTGTGCAGTTTCTACCTGCTAGTGCAAACAGTTTGCCAAGTTATTTAGAAAAACTTCCAAGTACTTCCTTGATTATTGCATCACATGCGAAACCATGTATATTTCCTTGGCAGTTTACAGAAATTGCGAAACTTGGATGTGATCTGTTTTGATCTCTAACTGTCCGCAGATGTGTTATGACCTGTGGGCTCTGCTTTTGAGCACCTGTTGTTTTATCGATACTGTGACTACATTGTGTATGTCTGATTCATCTCCACTTGGACTGCAGTAAAAAAGTTATGTTTGCTTCAGGAAAACATGTTATCACTTCCAACATTTTGTTCTGTGTTTGTGTGCATGTTTACATGCAGATCCCCCAAATGCAGTGATTTCTGGCTATGAGGACAACTGGCATGTTGACATGCAAGAGGCTGTGCTACAGTGTAAAGGTCAAGGAAATCCAAAACCACACCAGTTCAACTGGACTAGGTAAATTATAAACCAGTGCACATCTGTCTGTCTTTTAATGTGTCTCTTCGTCTACTTTGTTTGTCTTCCTGTCTATATTGTGAGCAGCTTTCCCATAGTTATGTTCTCGTTGACCTCTGTATCAGCATACCAGAGTAATATCTGGGTGTGGAAGTAACAAAAAGTTGAGTGACCTAAATTTCCGACTGCACCATCTTTTTCGTTAATCAGATTGAAAAAAATCTCTTAAAATTATTTATTTATTCACAGACACCGAGTGGCCATTGAATTCACAGCAGTTATTATTTTTTGTTAGTCAACTGACAAACAAGTCTGATGTGATTAGTCACACTCACACGCCTATTCTTTTGCATTTTTTAGTACGAGTGACTAAGGGGGTGTAAACATGAACACTTAGATGATCACACACTTGCAAACTCTGTCTCAAGACAAACATTCTCTTTCTCACTCCTTGAGTTGGGAAACCTGTTCTCTGGCTGCTTGGTGTTAATGCAAAGTAAATGAAGTAACTGTGGCCTCGGTGTCATGTTGCAACTTGTGCAGCAAACAGACGGAGCGACTTTCACATGGAGGTTTAAGGGAAAAGGGCGATGAGTGGGTCGTTGACGAAAGAGAGAATGATTTGTTAGGGAATTTTGCCACTGTGTTTGTGTGTGTCACAGGATGAATATTATCACTGTCAGCATGCAAATTGCGTTATGCAGTACAGTATGTAATACATGCTGCATATAATTCCTTGTATAAGCTGTGGACACACATATGCCATTTGAAAATACTTGTGGCCTGTATGTGTTTAAAAATATACACATTAATAAAAATAGCAAAGCTTTGAATGTTTCGAAAAGCTTTAACAGAAGCCTTTGGACTGCATATAACAAGAAACATAAAGCTTAAACAGAGAATATTCAATTCAGTTATTTATACACCACTGCAATACACAGTGTGCAATGTTGCAATGCCTTTTTACAGAAAACATGTGAAACCTATAAAAAATAAGCATTCCATAAGGTAAAAGAATGAAAGGCTAAATCATTTTGACAGTGCTCTTTTGTCTAAACACTGTGTACAATTTCCTTAATGTTTACATGTATTTCTGACAGGGACTATCATATGTGGTATCATTTGAAAACTTAGAGTCTCTAGTTTCTGAAGAAGGGCACCATTTGGCGTTTATCGTACATAAAATAACTTATTTAGGCTGAAATTCATCATATCCCCATGTCATAGCCCCTTTAAAATCATGTGTGTTTATAATCATGAACATTTTTCATAACGCTCAAATATGTCCAACATGTTCATGTTATATATCAAATGAAAGCTCTTATTCTATGGAATATAGATCTCCAGTTGGATTTATTGATGTTTTACCACAGATCGAATGCAAGTCGAATGAATTATGATGTATGAAATTGATATTTGTAAACAAACAACACATCCATCGAATATCTAAGCTAATAACAGCATTCCACCATTACACTTAGCCACAAATGCTACATAATCTTTTTCGTTCGGTTGTTTTCTACAAAAGTGTCCTTTTTCCGTAATTTCCACCTGAATTTGGCATACCCAATTTTAAACAGACCCCGTAACCACATACAGTGGTATAAATGGAATATTTTGTGTAATTTCAAAATTGCTTGTAACATAGCTGAAAGTGCATGTAACCAGCGAAACTTACTCATGGTGTTTTGGTCCACCTCCCCTGTTGTTAGGTTTAGTTTAGTTAGGTAAAAATAGGTTTAGTACAAAATACAAAATATTTCTACAAAATAAGTCCATTCCTACTTCTCTTTGTGGTTTTAAAAGTTAAATACTCGTTTCCAATGTTTACCATCAACGTGCTGCGTCAGCAATGTGACATAAAAGCTTGGATAGTTAAAAAATCAGTAAATATCTGAAGCTCTGTCTATCCACCTGAGATATATATTAAACAGAAGCTCAGACTCTGACCTCTATGTAGACCCCTCATTTGTCCAAAAAAAAAAACATTTTTCCTCTATATGTTGAGACCTGTTGGAATCAAGAACAATTGTCTGCAGGTTCCTGGGCCCCTCAGGCTCAGAGTAATACACTTTCAAGAACAGACTTTAGAAAAAAAAGCACCTTTATTTTTGTCGTTTTCATAGGACTGACAACACATACAATAATGTTTAACACTTTCAGTAGTGTTTTATGAATTTTGGAGGGTTTCCTGGAATATGACACAAAAATTATGTATTTACACCACTGTATGGGGATATGGTGTGCATTTAAAATTGGGTTTGCCAAATTCAGGCGGAAATCCAAAAAATGGCCCAGACTTAAAGAGGTAAAGTCCTGAAAGAATGAGTATAGCACTAAGATACAAATACAAATAAAAATGTATTATAAATGTCTAACAATGACCAATAATACTGAGTAACAACATAAGAGACATTAAAATGATATGAACAAGAATATATATTAAAAAATATCAGTCACATAGATATATTTCTGTAGCTGATATTTGGGATACAATTAATAGTTTATTTGGCAGGAAATAATTTCTAGATTTAAGTTAAGTATTCATTAAGGTATTGAAGTCAAAGGAATTCATTTTTTATTTTCCTGTTTGTGCAGGAAAGGTGAAAATTTACCAGAGGGTGTAACTGTGGAGGGTGGCATGTTGCGTTTTGGTAGGCCCCTCCGCTTGACAGATAAAGGAGCCTATATCTGCACAACCACCAATGTAGTGGGAGCTGGGAAAGCTGAGATTGAATTAAATATATCAGGTAAGTGTTTATCTCACATTTTCAGTTTTGTCATTTAGTGCTCAGTGCTGACATCTAGTGTAAATATTGTGCAATGCCTACAGTATGACAAATCAGATCCATAAAGTTATCACTGTGGTCTATAAACTTCTGTTATCATTTACTCATCTTCATGGCACCAGTAATGAAAAGCTTTCTGAAATAATTTGATAATTTAAAGGCTTATGTTTAAAAAATGTATTCAGTTAAATTATTATCCTAACTGTGCCGTACCGGGAGATTTATCTCCATTGTTAGGTTGTTTTTTTAAACTTTAAGTATGTCACACCATAGGACACAACTCACGACGTGTTTAGACCACACCACTAAATCTATAATACACTGTAAAAAAATGAATTCTCATAAAAAACGGTAATATTCTATACGTTTGGGTCACCAGAAATAAAAACATAAAATAGCTAACTGGCTTACTGTTTACATTTTATGGTTTTCTGTTGCCAATTGTTGCAACAGTGCATTCATGTACTATGGTATCAGATGTGTGGTTTCTTCTGATGCTGCTCATCCAATCAGAGTTTAGCATCGGAATGATTTGGTTTATTTAGTTCGTTTATTTTATAAAGGTAATTTACAATATCTACATGTTGTGTGCATTTCTGTTTGTTGTAGAATCATCTCTGCAAGGAACATCTGTTAACCTCATTCTAATGATTATTATTGGTGGTGTGGCTGTAGTGGTGGTTCTCTTTCTCATCATAGTGATCGTTTCTGTAAACCGCCACTATAAACGCAAAAACCAACAGCTGGCCATAGAACTAATTGAAAAAAAGTAAGGAGTATTTTTCTGAAAACTATTTTTTTTACAAGACTGATATAAATACTGTATACTAATTGCAATGATGTACACATGTGTCATTGTTTTTATGTGTTGCTGTCTTTCTTAGAGAGGAAATCAGCACACTATCAAGACAAGCCTCGTTTAGGAGAGTTCACTCCACTCCTTCGGAAAACAGATACTCGGTACACACACACACACACACACACACACACACACACACACACACACACACACACACACACACACACACACACAACACACACACACACACACACACACACACACACACACACACACACACACACACACACACACACACACACACACACAGGCTTTGGTTACTATCCCCGTGGGGACAGTCCATAGGCGTAATGTTTTTATACTGTACAAACTGTATATTCTATCCCCTATCCCTAACCCTATCCCTAAACCTAAAGATCATAGAACACTTTTTGCATTTTTAGATTTGTAAAAAATATTGTTCTGTACAATTTATTAGCTTTTTTGCCCCTGGGGACCTCAATTTTGGTCCCCACGGTGACACGAGTCCCCATGTGTTGGTGTGTATTCAGGTTTAGGTCCCCACCGGGATATACAAACATGAACGCGCGCACACACACACACACACACACACACACACACACACACACACTTAATCCTTTTAACCAATTTTGTCTTTTTATTATGTGACTTTTAATATTCCTTAAATTCTGTATATACATTGGATACAAATACCACACTTAGCAATGTCTGAATCATACTGCATTTGAAAAAAATGTGCAAGTTACATTTAATTAACATTTCAGCCATTGTCAAGACTTCGTTAGATATCATGAACGACCCTATATCACACATTCCTTTATACACTCTTACAATAAGGAACACGTGTACTCTAATAATTGTGAGAGTGGCTTCCTAACAAGATTATTAAAACAGTTTAAGCCCTTTGGCAAACAATGTATCCAAGACCTGTACATGGGTATTTTTTATAAAAATAGTTTTTCCTTCTTCGTTCTAAAAAAAATCGCATCCAGCCATCCACACGAAAATGCAAAATACGTTATGAAGTGCTATCAAGAGCATGCCAAACCAACAGGTGGCGAAATAACCCTAACCGTTCTGGCCAATCAGAAGCCTCGATTCTGACATCAAACAAAGGAGATAGCGGCACGCACTCCAACGTCATACACCAAGGCTGCATAAGAAATCGCATACTGTGACAGTACGTACTGAATTTGAATAAGTACCTACCTATTGGTCGTTAAAACAGTACGTTCTATATAGTATGAGTGGGAGTAGTATGAATACATTTCAGACATACTACGTCGCCATGTTTTATGGTCATGTGACCCATATGCTCTTTGACCTATGACGTTTTAACAACATCCTACACATGAGCGTTGATAAAAACATAATTTAGTCATGAGAAATACATTTATTGGCACGTACATTAAAAACGGGCGTCCGCCTTAAAGTTTTCCGCTATATTTATTTGATTTGTTTTTGAAATTTGACCGTTGCTCAGCTCCCGTGGCATCATGGGATAGATAAGTTTCCATCCGATCCACACTCACGAATCTTGGTGGAAGTAGTAGACCATCCGGGTATTTCTCGCCTACTTTTTTTTTGCATACTTTCGGACATACTATTCATGATTTATACTCATTTTCGCCTACTATATAATGTGGAAGTAGGAGATTTCGGACGCAGCCCAAAACTCCGGTTTCTAAAAATCGAGTGGATCAGGTAGTACGAGCCATAAATGTGTATGGATGGCGCATAGATCTGGGGCCTCATTTATAGAGATTTTGTATCATAGATTTCATACTTAAAAAAAGTTTTCAGATTTACAAAACCACACGTACACCAAAACCTGTGCAAAATTCCCTTTATAAATCCCAGTTATGGGAAGAGTGTGTGTACATGTAACTCCACCCCATATCCTCCGCAAAATAACCATATGTGACCCTGGATCACAAAACCAGTCTTAAGTAGCACGGGAACATTTTTAGTAAAAGACAAAAATACATTGTGTGGGTCAAAATTATCGATTTTTCTTTCATGCCAAAAATCATTAGGATATTAAGTAAAGATCATGTTCCATGAAGATATTTTGTATATTTCCTACCTTAAATACATAAAAACTTTATTTTTGTGAGTGGATGGTCTGCCACAGTGCCCCTGATTAACAACTTCAAAGGCAATTTTCTCAATATTTTGATTTTTTTGCGCTCTCAGATTCCTGAGTTTTAAACGGTTGTATCTCAGCCAGATATTGTCCTATTCTAACAACTCAAATATCTATAGAAAGTTTATTTATTCAGCTTTCAGATTATGTAAAAATCTCAATTTCGAAAAATTGACCCATAAGACTGGTTTTGTTGTCCAGGGTCACATATATGGAGCCTACAGCAGCTAGTTTTATGCAAAATGTAATCATATCATTCCACATGCTTATTTCTGTCCACATGACAGTACAAGACATTGTGAAGATATGAGCCAATAGACCACTCTACCACCGGAAGAAGTGGCATTGCTTCTTCAGCTTTGCCTGTCAGCAGAAGACTGTGCATACATGTATCTGCACCCTATCTCCTCCCCGAAATAAAAGCCTAGTTTTAAATTCAGGCATGCATAATGTGTACTCTGCACAGCACTCAATAATGATGAAACAAACAGAAATAATCACAGTCAAATTAGACTTTTAAGTGGTGCTTAATCCACCAATAGTTCAAATTCATCAAAAATAAAAAGTTTAAGAAAGTTTACGGAAAAAATAACAGTTTTGGTTTCAAGAGAACACAAGCTTTTGCTGGTTAAGCATCTTAGTACAACCTTTTTTCTTTTGCGTTAGAAAACTAAATATTACTCCTTTAAACAACCTTAGGTATAGCTATAAGTGTCCAGATTTGTGTGTGTGTGTGTGTGTGTGTGTGTGTGTGTGTGCGTGCGTGCGTGCGTGCGTGCGTGCGTGCGTGCGTGCGTGTCATTTTGAGCCCCATTATGATTGTTTGCTCTGGGCCTTTTACATTAGTACTACAGTGGTAGTGCCATTCTCTTAGCAGAGGGGAGACCGCAATCAGGAGCAAGTAGCAGAGGAGGCAGCAGAGGGCATCATTCACCCTTAATATCCTCTGGGCCTTTTACATTAGTACTACAGTTGTAGTGGGTTCGCCTACACCAGGGGTCTTCAACTACTTTTCTTTGAGGGCCAGATTCCAAAAGTATAAATTAGGATGCGGGCCAGTTTTTTACCATATCCTCATGTCTTCTGTTATTTTGCATTTCTGTTATATTGCGTTTTGTTCCTTTTATACAGTTTTTGTTGCTGTTACTTATAGGTCATATATTAAAATTGCATCCAATATTTGTGCCTTTTCATGATATTAAATTAAAAGGGATATTGTCTTTTTAATTGCATTTTGTGTTGCTTTACCCAAAAATTTCTACTAATTTACACCGACAGTCCTCCGTACATCCAAGATGTGGGTGGCATTGTTTTTTCAAGAAGATATTTATGAAGATATTTGGTTGAATTAATTAAAGTTTAATCAATAAAAGTTAAATCAATAAAAGTAAAAAACGCAAATACATTCAACACAAAAGTAATCCCTGCCTCTTGTGACGTTAAATTAGCATCTTATAAAGCGAGTCAATTGATCTGTGCAAGAAACTGAATGCTATTATCATATCTTCAGGTGAATTCCAATCACATTCATGTGCCCCACGCACTTATAGGGCAGATCCTTTGTATAGTGCGAGTTCTGGGGGAGATGAACAGCTGTTTTTCGTAAATATAGCCATTATTCATAATGAATGCAGTAATAAAAAAACGCAGTTTTCCCCTTATCTGAGACAACCGTTCACGTGGTGTACCCTTCCTACAGTTAACCTACTTTCAAGGGCACAAAACGCATTTTAGCACGCAACCTATCGCGTGCGCAAACCGATTGCCTGTGGCCGTGCAATGCATTGCAGATTATAACATTGTAAATAACATAAAGTTTCTTGGACTGACCGATCAAATCGTTTTATAAGACGTAAATCATTATGAGCCGCAGGAATTACTTTCGTATTGAATGTAGCAGCATTTTGGACTTTTAAAGATGTGGCATCTCAACTCAACTCAACTCAACTTTATTTATATAGCGCTTTTACAATTTTCATTGTTACAAAGCAGCTGTACATGAGACACATTGACTACAAGCAAAACAATCAAAGTTATACCTGCAAAAACAAGAAAAGGTTGAAAACACAGAAGACAGACACACCCACACACAAAACACTCCACACACACAACACGCACACGCACCAACACACACAGACACAGAGACACACACACACACACACACACACACACACACACACGTACGTACACAGACAAGTACGCACACACACACACGCTCAGTGAGAGCACACATTTAGGATAAAGGAGAGAGAAGCACAGGTCAAATATAACAGATAATAAATTCCTATATGCAATATTAATTAAGTAAAACTTTAAGATTCTAAAGCAGCCCCCCCGGTCAGGCAGATAGTGCAAAAACAGTATGCAAACGGTGGCGAGGAACCCAAAACTCTAATCGAGAAAAAAAACCTCAGGAGAACCCAGGCCCAACCAGGGGATTCCAGTTCCCCTCTGGCAAAAGCTGCTGCCTCTGCACAAGCTCCAGAGAACTTGCACAACAAGGCTAAATAAAATAAATAAACTTAATAATAAAATAAATTATAGTTTAAGATTATCATTAATAATCTAATAGCATTTGAAGTTTTGTGGTGAAGACATGTCAAGAGACCGCGTCCTTCTTTATCCAGCTCTATCATCTCAGCTCTTGTCAGGTCCCCACTTCCCATTCTCCGCTCTACCATCAGGTCAGGCCATGAACTGCATCCTGCTCGCTGTGGTAACCTTGGAACAATGAGACAAGACTGGCTGAGAGTAGAGTACTGTTCTGTACTCTTTGATGCAACAAGTACATCAGTTGTGTTTTTGGTTCCGGTTGATCTAACTAATGCAGCCTAAACCCTCTGAAGATTTATATTATGGAAGAGTAGTGTATGCAAGATTAAAAAGATGCGTCTTTAGTCTAGATTTAAACTGACAGAGTGTGTCTGCCTCCCGGACAGTGCAGGGAAGACTATTCCAAAGTTTAGGCGCTAGATAGGAAAAGGATCTACCACCTGCACTTGATTTTGAAATTCTAGGTATTACCAACTGACAGGACGCCTGAGAGCGTAATGCACGTGAAGGACTGTAATACAAAAGGAGTTCATTCAAGTACTGAGGAGCTAAACCATGTAAGGCTTTATAGGTAATAAGCAAGATTTTAAAGTTAACGCGATGCTTTATAGGTAACCAGTGCAAGGTTGACAGAACCGGGCTAATATGTTCATACTTTTTTGTACGTGTAAGAACTCGAGCTGCCGCGTTTTGGACCAATTGGAGTTTTTGTAATAAGCCTGCAGGGCAACCACCTAACAGTGCATTACAGTAATCTAGTCTTGATGTCATGAATGCATGAATTAACTTCTCTGCATCTGAGATTGACAGCATATGACGTAGTTTAGATATATTCTTAAGATGGAAAAACGCAATTTTACAGGTGTTGGCGACGTGGCTCTCAAATGACAGATTACTATCGAATAGAACGCCAAGATTCTTTGCTGACGACGAGGGTTTTATGGAACATCCGTCAATAGTTAAACAGTATTCTTGGTTGTTACTTATAGCAGTTTTCGGTCCAATAAGTAACACTTCCGTTTTGTCCGAGTTCAGTAATAAAAAGTTGTTACTCATCCAGTTTTTTATATCGACTATGCATTCCATTATTCGATGGAACTGCTGTGTTTCATGAGGCTTCGAGGAAATATAAAGTTGGAGGACGTGCATTTTTTAAAGCACTTATTTGAAATGTTAAGGCGGGCCAGGTAAAGATGATTGACGGGCCGCATTTGGCCCGCGGGCCGCCAGTTGACTAGCCCTGCCCTACACCTTTAGACTTTCAGTACACCCGACCCTGATATCACACATCATCTCTCAATTTTGTCTTCTTTTACAGGACACAGAATTTTACAAATGATCAAAAATAAATCTCAGTCCACTGTCTTTTTCTTCTTTCAAAAGGATGACACACATGCTTTGAGAGTCGAGGGGACTTTACGGACCAGCCTCTCCTCACTGGTTTGTCTCTTTTCAGCTGACATTTGTTTCACATCCTATCATTTTTATTATGCGTATTGTACTGTTGCGAGACATGGTATATAGGTGTAATAAAATGTTTGTTTTTTTCCAAATAAGATCAATTTAAAATTCAACTCTTGTGTTTGTTTTACTGACACCTAAACATTCACAGGATCGTCCTCGCTCTAGGGATAGTCGTTCCACTTTGGGAGGATTGGATTCGCTTGGCCGTCCTGCAATTTATAACACTTCCAGAAGAGGTAGAGACAAAACGATGGAGAGAGGTGACAGAGAAAGCACTCGATTGATGATGGAATATGAGCAGGGCAGTAACGTATCACAGGTATGTGAAGTTATGTGTGATTGCATGTGTGATTGCATGAATACAGCATACAGTAAAAGCTCTTTTTTTTTAAACAAAATGGTTAGTGAAATATGTTTACCATTTAGAAAAGGGTTGTTCCGATACCGATAATAGTATCGGAAATGCCACCGATTCTTCAAAATTCTGGTATAGATGAGTACTTGAATCCATGTACCGATCCGACACCATTTTCTTAAACAAGGACCTAGTTACAGTATGCCCGCTAGCTTTGCTTAACGCTGCAAATGGGAAATCACTTCTTCGCTGCTAAGAATGCAAACACAGGAAGTTGTGCTGTGTCGTCACAAGCAACCACTCTTTAGAGCAACGAAGAAGAGATGAAAATGTGCTAGCAGTATGTCCGCTGTTTGGCAGTATTTCAGAATGGACTAAGAAAAATAAATATTACTGTCAAATGCCTGTCAGGTAATACAAATACTCTAGTTTACTGTATGTATTTGTTCATGTTTTATTAAGGGATAAGTCCGAAGCACACCATAAAATAATTCTATCAGTTCATACAGGGCTAGTAGTATATACAGCTGTATACAGATACACACCCTGGTATCGGATCAGTACTGGTATCGGCTGATACCCTGAACCCAGGTATCGGAATCGGGAGTGGAAAAAGGGTATCGGAACATCTCTTGAAAATCTCCTGTGGTTAAATTAGCTTAAGTAGTATAAGGAAATTTTGTATATTATTTTTATTTTATTATGAGGTTTGCCATTCTTGCAAATGTTTCCAACATTTCTGCCGGTTAGTTTACATTTCCAATAAATTAAAGAATAATATTTTTGTTGTTTTATGGTTGGAATTCAATTCAATATAATCAGCACAACAGTATGGAGGACTAAACCTGCAAAAATTATAAATAAATAAATGTATAAATAAATAAATATATAAACGAATAAATGTAATAATATGAAAATAAATAAAGGAATGAATGGTTTGATAAAACAAAATAATTCGTTTTAGCTATTATTGATCTTAGCTTTAACTTTTCTTTTCATTTTTTAAATTGATTTATTATTTTTTGTGTCCATTTTTTTATTATTTTTTATTATTATTATTATTTATTTTTAGATTATTTTATTTATCATTTCCTTTTATTTTTACATTTATTTATTTATACGTTTATTTATTTTTTTATTTTTTTATTATCGCATGTATTTATTTCCACTTTTATTTATTTATTCTTGAATTTATTCTTACTTTTCTGTGTCTTGTATGATAATTAGATGGGTTGGTCTTGCCTACTATTGGTTCAGCGTAGATTGAAGCGTTTGATCGATTACTCTTGACTTGTTTTGGACTAACGTCACGTCACTCACTGATCGTTTGCTTCGTGTATAACGTTAAGTAACTATGGCGGGCGCACAATTAGCTAGAGAGTTACAGCATTTAACCAATGAAGTCGATAACCATGCATCAAATGACTGTGTGTCATTTAGATTAGGTGCGCTTATTGATGTTTTATTACAGATTGACGGCGAGATAAATGACAAAATTCTTCAAAATCTGTGCGAGTCAGGGGGTGCTAAGGTGGTGACCAAGTTCCGGTTACAGGTCCTCTACCAAAGAGGTGCATGAACGACCTCAGCAGATTCGTCGATTCTGAAAGCACAAGACGACTTGATATTAAGATGTCTAATAAACACAGACTTTCTTGTTACATGATTTTGACATTCTTGTTAAGATTGCAAATTATTGGTATGATCGCCCGTAACGGCTGAAGCGAGGTGAAAAATAAATAGAGCGATTTGACACGGGATTCGTACCCATACAATAAAGCGAGGCAGCGTGTCACTACGGTAACAATCACACTAAGCTCTTTCGCAATGCTAGCTGCTGCGGATCTTTGCAATAATATCAAGATGTCACACAACAATATGCAGCTGGATGAATCAAGGGAATATGCCCGTCTTAACTTGTGACCTCTGTGTTATTTATCTCTTATGGAATGTAGTTTACGAGTACCGTTTAGTAACCACGTCTTTTTAGAAGGAATGGTTTCCATTTGATGGCCCCTGTAGTGAAAGAACGATGCTCATTACTACCGTGTTAACTTGTGACTTAAGTTCACTATGTCTTAATTCATTTACATTATGTTACATCATGTTACATTAAATCTTTACGCTTTTTCTAACCGAAAGGCTGCTTATAACTATCACTTTGACAAAGCGTCAGTTTGCGACTTCGGTTTACAAGCTTATCTGTGTAGTTAAACCTTATTACATTTTGTGCTTTATGATTTTCACCAGTTGAACTGTAACGCCACCATAGCACCCTCTGACTCGCACAGACTTTGAATGTGCTGCAAGAGGATAACAACTGAGGAAGAACTTTGTCATTTATCTCGCCGTCAATCTGTAATAAATCATCAATAAGTGCATCTAATCTAAATGACACACAGTCATTTGATGCATGGTTATCGACTTCATTGGCTAAATGCTGTAACTCTCTACCTAATTGTGCGCCCGACATAGTTACTTAACGTTATACACGAAGCAAACGATCAGTGAGTGACGTGACGTTAGTCCAAAACAAATCAAGAGTAATCGATCAAACGCTTCAATCTACGCTGAACCAATAGTAGGCAAGACCAACCCATCTAATTATCATACAAGACACAGAAAAGTAAGAATAAATTCAAGAATAAATAAATAAAAGTGGAAATAAATACATGCGATAAAAAATAAATATAAAAATAAATAAACGTATAAATAAATAAATGTAAAAATAAAAGGAAATGATAAATAAAATAATCTAAAAATAAATAATAATAATAATAAAAAATAATTAAAAAATGGACACAAAAAATAATAAATCAATTAAAAAAATTAAAAGAAAAGTTAAAGCTAAGATCAATAATAGCTAAAACGAATTATTTTGTTTTATCAAACCATTCATTCCTTTATTTATTTTCATATTATTACATTTATTCGTTTATATATTTATTTATTTATACATTTATTTATTTATAATTTTTGCAGGTTTAGTCCTCCATACAACAGACGGTAAATAAAAACATTTAAAAAACTTGATTTTATAAAGAATTCCTTGCACATACTTATCATTATTGTATATGACATAAAACATCTAACATTAAGAATGTTATGTTTTTATGCTTTATTAAATCAAGGCACATTTATGCCATCACATTTCATACATCTCACTTTCCTATCCAGGAAACCCAACTCCTCCCTCCTCTCCATCCCTCCTCCTATACAACAGAACAGACTGTTGAAATTAACCGTTCTCGTAATGGCAGTGCCATTCTCTTAGCAGAGGGGAGACCCCAATCAGGAGCAAGTAGCAGAGGAGGCAGCAGAGGGCATCATTCACCCTTAATATCCGCATATCCAGTTCTTACAGATGAAGAGGAAGGAGATTGTGTCAGCCCCACAGATGAAGATTTAAGAGTTCGCAGAGGCTTAATGGAACATGATGCTTTTGAAAACGGAGGTAGCGAGACAACCAGTTCTCTGATATCAGAGGCACTATCAAGTCATTTTGAACGTGCCAATGGGACACTACGGCCCAAGTCAAAACCCAATAACATTCTGCTCCCAGCCAACACAACTCTGCTGATTTCTCCCCACAGCCCACCTATTCACAAAGCGCAGATCGTGTAGAGATCCTGCATCATTTGTATGTTTCATTAGACCAGGCATACATTTTTCAGACAGGGTTTCAACACAAGTGGATATGAAACAGAAGAATGTGTTCCTCTATAATATCACAATCCAATGTGAATGGATTGTAAAATGGATCTGTACATAATCTTTTTCAATACAGAACTAACACAACCTGCTATTTAAAAAAGAAGATATTTTTTAATTCAAACCACTTGAGTACATTGTCAAAACTGTGGACTGAATATCAGGACAGAAAAGAAAGGTACTTCTCAAATGGTACCTAAGTTGAACTATCAACCATTTGGAAACTGGTCCTTTTGAGTATTATGGGGCTTACATGTGTTTCAGGTACAGTCTGAAGATCACCAGAGTTAAGCTCCCTTGTGGAACCAGGGAATGGATTTGCTTTTATTATTTTTTAAGGCTTCATTCGATTCACTGTTGTGGGAGAAAACACTACATTATTTCTAATGCGTCTGGTCAGTTAATTCTTCACTGTGACTTAATGTTTGTAATCCAGACATCATGTACATCTGATGTTCAAAAAATTGTTCAATATGTGTCTGTTGTTTATTTTTTATCTCGTTGTGTATGACAAAAGCCACTGCATGAATAGTATTAATGAAGTATTACAGATTGCCTGCATTAAAACAATTTTAAGTGCTGTTGCATTCACAACATGTCATTATCGTTCTAGAAGTGACATTGTCATTGTTTACAACATTTATACTTCATTATGTATTAATACTTTATTTTAGTTTTGCTACACTTTGTTGTGTTAAAAGTTGTTGATGTTACTGCTGAGAACTAAATACAACAAAATACGAATAACAAAACAAATGCTTACATGGGTCGTGATGGTAATTTTGATGTAATCAGTTCACTTGAAATCACTCCGGAAGACAACGCTGGTCCAGAAGAACTTCCTGTTTCAGTTTTCAGTTTGACAGAACATAACCAAATCGAATTTTTATCTCTAAGGTTTAATTATATATACAGTATGTGTGTAAAATAAATGTAAACATTCTTTAGTACAGTGCATGGTGTGGCTTTTATAGTCAGTTATTAAATCAACTCTATGCAGTATGTGTCCAAGTTAATTTAAAAAAACACAACATTGTTTGCTGTTTTTCACACTAGATTTGAACAGTCTGGGGTGTGTTAATGATTAATCTACAAACTGTTGCCACCAAAATAGTAAAGTAGCTACAACCTTGGTAATAGTCAAGGCAAAATGAGTATTATTGACCATATGACCATATTTATTTGATACTGCTTTATTAACAACAATGGCATTAACTGAGTCATTCTATAATTAGGGGTACATTTCATATCAACCTATAAGTGAAGAAATCAGTGTGTTTTTTTGCTAAATATTTTACTTTCAAAATTAATTAATTGGCAAGCTTAAGCTCAAATGATAACTTAAATATTTAAATCAAAATAAACATCTGATTCATTATTTTGTCAAATGTGTTACAGACAAAAGTTGTGTCATAGAAGACATGAATGAAATACTAAGCATTTGATAAAACATTTGTTTGGAAGTTCTTTAGTCTATTCTTCAGTGTGGTTGTTTGTCTAACTGCTTTGAAAATATGAATTTTGAGCTGGATAATTGATATTCTGTGGGATAGTATCATCAAGGATGATTTTTTTCCTCTACATTAATCCACATTACGTTGAATTTAGAGTTATTCAACATTATTATGTCAGACCTTGCTCTCTAAAAATGTCCCCCATCATTTTTATTACAGTTCAGCCAACATTTAAACAAATTATGGCACAAAAATCCCATGTACAGTTGACAACAAAGTAACACAGTTGACAACAAAGTAACACAGTTGACGGGAAGCATTAGGAAAAGAAGAGAGAAACCTTGCTTTATGATAAAAACCTTATTTTTGATAACAAATCTACAATCTGTCAGATGCAATTAAGGCATGCCACTTTTCTCGTTGTTTCTTTAAATATGCAGCCCTTTTCTCAGGATCAGCATCACGCCGAGCCCTGTACTGGCGCTGCTTCTCAGCAGCAGATAACCTCATCTCTCTAGACCATGTCATGGTCCTGCCTTCTTGTTCATGATTTTCTAGTCTTGTGGCAGGATCGTGACAGATCCCTTATGTTTAGTGTGAGAAAGTCATGGTTTGTTTATCATTTGACATGCTATGTGCTTCTCTCAACGGTTTGTGTGGAGAAGAACCCAAATGCAGGCAGCAGCGGTGAAGGGGTTAACAAATTATTTTTTTAACAAAAATAAAACACAAAACAAAAACCCACAATGGGGTAACGAAGACAGGACTAATATAAAAACAGAATCCAAAATACTGAGGGGGCAAAAACAGCAGGACAAAAATAACTAAAACTTAAACACGACACAACGTCTTACCAAAACACAGAAGGGTAACAAAGGCAGGCCAGGGTAAATAACAAACACGTACTTCACAGGCAAGGCAAGGAATCAAGGACACGAGCAAAACACACCGCCATCTACAACCAGGTAGGTTCAAGAACAACGATCGAGCACAGGACAATGAACACGAGGATATTTTATAGGGAGACAAACAAAGGATAATAAACGAGGGGCAGGTGAGGAACATGAGACACGGCAGGGAAGCAATACGGGAAACGAGAGGGGCGGGGCCAATGACGAGACACTAGAAAGCACATGGCATGTCAATGATAAACAAACCATGACTTTCTCACGCTAAACATAAGGGATCTGTCACGATCCTGCCACAAGACTAGAAAATCATGAACAAGAAGGCAGGACCATGACAGACCAGAAATTACTCTGTTTTGAAATAGTGTATAGCATAATTGATAGGGCTAAAATTACATATGTCATCAGGAAACTGTCATTTCAAATCACTGAAACATATCAAAATGATCCATGAAATTATTATTTGTTAATATGAGTAGGCTATAGGGGTAGAATGGAAAATATCTATAATGATGTCGTTAAGTCTAGCTAGAGTGTAAGGATTTATTCAGTGTATGGATAATATTGTTGAGTTAATCCCTGTATCATTCAAAATTTTAATAAGAATAGTTAAAAAATGGTTTCAGATCAGTTGACTTCTTCCCTGATAAGTATAACTCAAATCATGCATTTATGTAATTACTACCTTATTACACTTTTATATATTATCATTTAATTTCTGTGTAGTATCAATTTAATCAAGTTAATGTTTTTTAAGCAATGGACTTAATAAGCATAAACCCAGTAAACCCTTACAACATTGTCAGCCGTGTTATTCCCTGTCAACAGTGTTACACTTGATGGGTAACATAGTTGACAGGTAGCATAGTTGACATTTCCTCCATTTTAGACCCATTTTAGGCCCTACAGACCTTAAACATGTCACCATATGACCTTGATCAACTTATATTTCTATGTACTTTCTTTACATTAGTTGATGAACAATTAATCCACTCCATATGCAGACAATCATTTTGATGAAATATTGAAGAGGAGGAGTTGAAAATTACCACACTGTCTTCAGAATTCCTGCCAAAAAGGGCGTGGCATCACACATTGTTGATTATTTGAATTTGGAGCAAACCATTGCTGATTTATAGGGGTTATATAAATGGGTAACATAGTTGACAAAGATTTCTCGGACACACACAAAGTGAATAAATTTATGTTTATTAAGGATTCAAATATTTTTAAAAACACGTTTATCATGTTTTAAAGATTATTTTGAACAAATAATGCTGAAAATAATATACACAAACATGTCTTCTAGGGTTAATTTTGAAGAGCAAACATGAAATGCATGAAATCGGACAGCACAAAAACTGCAAATTCCCATATATAATTTGCATTTTTTGCTAAATAAATTAAAGAACTTGCTAACTTTCTTTATTAAAAGAAAGAGAAATATCACCTAATATAAAATTGGTCATTGCTTGAAATGAATATTTAGTCAAATTGATAAATACACCCCATGGACATGGTATGTACCCGTAATTATAGAATCACTCAACTATATGTTGGCGATGCGTTTACAATTTGTGAAGGTCCTGTGACTGTACAAAAAGCTGCCAATTAATTATAGCACTTAATATAAGCACAACTTAAAGTGATAGATCATACAAAAATGTTCTGTCATCATTTACTCACGCTCATGTAATTTCATACCTGTATAAATTACTTTGTTCCGATGAACACAAAGAAATATATTTGGAAGAATGTTAGTCATATTCAGTTTCAGGACATCATTGACTACCATAGTTGGAAGAATTAAATGGTAGTCAAAGGTGCCCGAGAACTCTTTGTTTTCCTAAATTCTTCAAAATAGCTCATTATGTGTTCAACAGAACAAAAAATACAATATTTTTTCTACTATGGTAGTGAATGATGTCCCAGAACTGAAAATTGCTAACATTCTTCCAAATATTTTTCTCTGTGTTCATTGGAACAAAGACATTTATACAGGTTTGAAACAACGTGAGGGTGAGTAAATGATGACAGATTTTTCATTTTTGGATGAACTATCCCTTTAACCCACATGTGAGGGGACTTTTATTTAGCCAAAACGGTCTGTCACCAGCCATTTTGTTGACTCTTCACTATGGCGAGCTTCACACATCGTTGGTTTTAATTCTAGTCGCATTCGCTTTGGAATTTTAACGCCCATCATTTTTATTTTGCAAGTCTCGACGTTTTTCTGATTTATCCGGACTTGTATTTGATGTGCAGTTTCGTACAATAGCCGACTGTATCTTCAGACAGTCGTATTTATTTTACGCGATAATATATATTAGCTTTTCGTGAGTGCTTTAATGGTCTGGATACAACGTAATTGTTCCACCTGACCATGCAGAATATCTCGGTGATAATGCCACACAGCAAAGATTAGTATCATATATCGTTGTAGTTGCCACTCGCTTTTTTTGTAGAAATTACTTTTTAAGATTAGAAAGAAAGAAAACGGGAAAAGAAGGAAAATTCCAAACAGAGGTACAGTATTTCGTTAACCTGCTCAAGTCATCATCAGCGCATTTTGATGCGCTCGTGTCCCCTTGAAAGAGTATAAGTTTATCGAATATATAAATGTATATGCGTATCGTATTGGTCACAGATGTTTTTTATCAGTCTTAAATTATTTGTTCGGCCTGTAGTGCATTTTTTGCTAAACTTTACGAGCATTTGTACATTAGTCTCTAAATATTATATATATTTCTCTTGTACCATAGATTCTTGCGTAAAAGGTATAGCAGAATCTAGCAGAGACATGTGAGAGCACAGAGGCTTCTAGTGTTGCACTGGACAACAGAAGCTCTCACTTTTACCTTAATACATAAGCCTAACGTTATTTGACCAGAGTGGCCAGTTAAGTTAAAACCGTTGTAGATATATAGCAGTACCATTTTATTATTGTCCAATAACAGAAGTGTTACATATAATAAACAACGTTTGTTTTTTTTTGTGAATTTTTGAGTAAGTATTATATTCAAAGTTAGACATCATTTTTGGACAGTTTTGTGTCATATTAATATATTAATATTATGCACCAGCCTTAGAAATATATAAGCATCAGCCTAAGAAATGTATATCCGTTGACCACTAATTTTCGTCTTGTTTTGTACATGTTATTAATGATTACCCCTCCAAGGGTTAGTGTCATATGTTAAAGGTGATGTGTATGAAATTTAGCGGCATCTAGTGGTGAGGTTTCAAATTCTACTCACTCCTCCCTGACACAGCATAAAGATTAGAGGTCTGCACGGGCTTTAAACGAAAGCCCGAACCCGGCCCGTACCCGAGATTGTTTAACCCGACCCGGCCCGACCATTACAGTTACATTTTAAGCCCGAACCCGAAGTGCGTTTAACAGCAAGCTTTGTTGAAATGTGCTGCATTTTATGATTGCTTGCGATGATAATTAAACAAATAGCGACATGTAGGCAAACACAGTTTCATCAAGGCACGGCGGCCCCCTCAGCAGTGAAAACACAAGAAAAAATAAGAAATAGCACAGACTTTCCAATAACGAAACTTTGCTGTGGGTGAACAGGTGTAAAAGTCAAAAATCATTTTTGAACCCTCTGGAACTGTTGGTTTAAGCGCCGTCCTCCTCTGATTAAAAGTTAGCCCAGCTGCACTGAAGTTCCTCTCGCTGCGGCTGCTAACGTCACTTGCAGGGATGCTGAGGACACTACGGGCCAGTCTTGACAGTAATGACAAGATCATAATTCTTCCAGAGTGCAGCTTTCCCTGCATCATTTGGAACCATAATACATTTTCCATCGCTAATATTTTGCTTTATCGCACTCATCTTACCCTCACCTGCTGTGTTGTGACGACGAGGACAAGAGCGGGAGCACGTACGCAGAACAGTTTATGCGAAAAGTGTGTGTTTTCTCTCGTGTTGTTTTGTGGTCACAATGCAGCAAACACGCAAGCACACGCCACGGCATGCATACTTTGTATATATCCTATATATTTTTTTAGTTACGAACCCGACCCGAACCTGAGGCTATTCATTAAACATTAACCCGACCTGAAGCCCGCGAGTTTTTTGGGCCCCGTCGGGCTCGGGTCGGGTTGCAGACCTCTAATAAAGATGCCGTCATGTTTTCTCCTCTTTGCCGATGAAGATAATATATTTACGAAACACGTGGCGAATTCAATGTTAGGGGGACCCAGGGTGTATGCAGATAGAAATAGCTAATTCTAAGGTAATAAAAACTAACCCTTCATTATGTAAGGCCTTTATACACATCTGAAGACATAGTTACATTTAATATTATATTGCATTTTTGTAAAATAGATCCTCCAAAAAATTACACATTAGACCTTTAAGCCCCTATCTAGCAGGTAATTAGTGCTTTATGTACTTTTAATGATAACATTCTTTGACTTATTCTTTAACGAACAAGCTAGTGTGCATATTTAAACCCTTTCTTTTCTTTTTCCAACAGTCATGTCTTTCAGGAGGGGCGTTGTCAGGCAGAGTAAGTTCAGGCATGTATTTGCCCAAGCATGGAAGGCTGAGCATTGCCTTGATGATGTCAGAGTTTCACGTGTGACATGGGATGGTCCCCTGTGTGCTGCCAATCCGAAGTTCATCGCTGTCATCATTGAGGCTGGAGGGGGCGGAGCCTTTCTTGTGCTACCGCTAACCAAGGTTGGCATAAACTTACCACAATACGAAATAGTGTTTATAACAATTGTTATAATGTGCCGTTGAGGGAGCTCAATGTTATATGGGTAACCTCTGCTCTACGTGATCGTGTCTGATGAACTTGTGCAACTAGTACAATTCTGATTGATGCTATGACACCACGTGACGTGTGACAGTGGACACCGGAAGCTTTAAAACAGAAGCAGAACACAGTAGTCTTAGCTTCTTCTCTTCAGCAAGTTCTCTGTCTTGTGTTTCTTTGTGAGAGTGTGAGATAGAGCCTGAGATCTTATGTCTTACGTCAAATGCGTGAGAGTGAGAGGCTATATCTTATTTGCCCGATTTTGGCATTGGAAATTTAGTTTGCATTGGGTATCCAAAGAAGGGCCTTCCTGCTTCCAAGCAAACTATCAGTAAATGGATTAGTGAGGCTAATTCATCTGCATATCAGGTGCGTGATTTGTTGTCACTTCTGGTTCGGGCTTACTCTACCAGGGGTGTAGCTTCCTCTAAAGCACTGTTATCGGATCTCTTCAAGAGAAGTTAAAGAAGTTCTTCAGGTGCAATCACACAGGGGTGTTCCCCGTATTGTAGTCATATGACGATGTGTCTCATTCCCATTCTCTGGGAACCAGGGTTCAGAATAAGTTCACCCAAAAATGAAAATTTTAATTTAATTTACCTAGCCATGCAACTGGTTTGTCAAATCAGCAAGTTGAACTGAGAACCAGATGCGTCTGGTTTGTGAATGAATTATTTAGTTTTATGAACCGGATGATTTAACTTACTGAATACGATAAACTTAAATCAAATCACTTTTATTGTCACATCACCAACAGCATGTGTGCCGTGGTGAGTGAAAAGCTTGGGAGCGTGCCCCAGACAGTGCAGAATACAATTGACACATTTAACAAATAACATACACGTTTACAATACATGTTTAACAAATAACATTATACACATTTAGACATTTTTATATAGATTTATACTTTCATATACAGTATATACACTAAAATAAAACAATAATTTACAAAAAAATATAAAAAATGTACAACATAATACACATAATCCACAATGAGTGGTTGTAGATGTAATGGTTGGTAAATAGATGTTGTCAGAGTATTATTGTGTTAAAGTGCAGTGCATGCTACATTGAAGTCCAGTTGGTAAATATTGTGGTGGTGGTGGTGAAATTAAAGTGCATGGTGAATGGTATAGACAGAGAGGTGTGCTGTGCGAGTGTCAGTTCTGAGTGTTCAGCAGCCTGGTAGTCTGAGGGAAAAAGCTGTCCCTCAGTCGGCCTGTGCGTGATCGGATACTGCGTAACCATCTGCCTGAGGGCAGCAGAGAGAACTGTCCATGGCTTGGCTGGCTGGAGTCCCTGATGATTCTCTGGGCTTTCCTCATGCACGGCCTGGTGTAGATGTCCTGGAGGGAGGGAAGCTCACCTCCTACAGTGTGGCGGGCAGTTCGCACTACCTTTTGTAGATCTCTTTTATTTCTACTATTACTGTTTCCATACCAGGCAGTGATGCAGCCCGACAGGATGCTTTCCACAGTGCAGGTGTAGAATGAGTGGAGGATGTGGGGACTCATTCCAAATTTCCTCAGGCGCCTGAGGAAAAAGAGGCGTTGTTGTGCCTTCTTCAGCACTGCATCTGTGTGTGCAGCCCATGTGAGGTCTTCAAAGATGTGGACTCCTAGAAACTTAAAGTTGTTGACCCGCCCCACAGGTGTCCCGTCGATGATGATGGGGCTGTGTTCTCTCTTCTGTCTCCTGAAATCCACCACCAACTCCGTGGTTTTGTTGGTGTTGAGTGAGAGGTGGTTTTCCTGGCACCAGCGTGTCAGAGCATGCACCTCTTCTCTGTAGGCCGTCTGACTGTTTAGAATGCCGATTTTCTCACAATGTACAAGTAGTTGGTAAAGGTGCAGTTTGTAACAGTTTTGCAGTAAAATATCCAAAAACCACTAAGCTAGTGTTATATATTTAGTTCAGCTGAGTACTTCCAATATCTCAGATGTTTCTAACTACTTATAAATCGTAGAGAAAATCGCCATTCTGAACAGTCACACGGGGCTGTGCAGTCGCCTGTCAATGGGATCATATCCGCGTTCCCCTTTGTTTCCACCTTTACTGATGCAGAAACCGCATGACAACAGTGTCGTGGACAAATGCAGAAGTAATGTTTAGCGTCTAGCAAGCCACTAACTTGTTTCGAGCAGTCACTTATTTATGGATCACATTATTCGCAACAATTATAAAACTTTACCTCATCTGCTAACATGATTTCTCGTTCCCGTCTGATTGATGGCCATCAGCAGTGGAGTTGAAGACAACAGATCCCATCATTCCACGCTCCTTCACAGCGTCATCAAGCTACGGCATTGTTGTTGTTTTGATCGTGCGCCCTCTAGCAGCGTTTTTTACAAACTGCACCTTTAATCAAATAATTCATGTTCTACTCATTTGTTTAGGTGTTAATTGCTATCTTTAAACACTGTAAAGAAAAAAGATTGATAAAAAACTTGTATAGACCATTTTGAGATACATTTTTGAGCATACAGCACCATCCTCATTTATTTTCATTGTATAAGGTGAAAGTAGTGCACACAAAAGTCATGTTATGTCATGTTTAATAATAAATTATAAAACATCATACAGGTTTGAAATAACATGATGGTGAGTACATTACAACATAATTTTTATTTTTGTGTGAACAGCTCCTTTAAAGGCTCATATGCTCCCTAAGCAAGCATTAAAATGGGTAGTTCGCTGTGTGTTTGATTTTTTATTATTACTCAACACAGGGGAAAGTGTTGGGTTCACTTACAGTGTTTCATGTTTTTACCACTAGACTGGTAGAGTGGATCAGAACATCCCTACTGTGTGTGGTCATGCTGCTCCAGTTCTGGATGTGCAGTGGTGCCCACATGATGACCATGTTATTGCCAGTGCCTCAGAAGACTGTACTGTAAAGGTCTGTAGCATTCCATACAGTCGACACCTACATTATTATTTACTGTCGTTTGAATATTCAGTGCAGTCATGGAGATCTCTGGGGCTTTACCAGTTTATAGAAGGGAGGACAAAAATGGGGATAGAAAAGCTATTAAAAATGTTTAAACCCCTGTCATGTTACAGAAGGTTTTAGTGGTTATGGTTAGTCACGTGGGTAACTTTGTTTTGGTAAGAGTGTTCAAACACAATTTTACCAATATTTTGTCACAGAGTTGTGCACTCTCCTCAAAGAAAGTTTCCAGTAAGAAAACACCAATTTGCTTGACAAAGAGCATTGTATTTCTGTATTAATAGATTTGGCAGATTCCTGATGGTGGTCTTATAACGCCCATGTCTGAAGCTATTGTGACTCTCGAGGGTCATAGTAAAAGAGTAGGCATCTTGGCCTGGCATCCCTCTGCTCTCAATATCCTGTTGACTGCAGGTAAGCTTATGTCAATGGGAGGATGTGCATGTACTTCACCTGCTCTATGCTAAACTTGGATTAGTCTGTTCTCTGTCACACTCTGTTTTGGAACTGTGTTCTAATTCTGGTGATCTTAATCTGGTATCCTAAACCCTCATTTTAGATGTTGGAGTTTGATGATCTTGTTTTTCGTAATGATTTGAGTTAAAGGGATATTTCACCGGCAAATCAAAATATCCTCACCCTCAAGGCATCCTGAGTGAATAATGCAGTCAAGGTTATAATACCACGTATCATTTTACTTCCAAGTGGTAGAATGGGAGTAAATGGGCGTCGACTTTTTGAATCTCTAAAAAGTGCATCCATCGGCCAAGAAAGTCATATTCACTCAGGATGCCTTGAGCGCGAGTAAAACCTGGGGAAATTTTGATTTGCCGGTGAAATATCCCTTTAAAGCAATAAAGATGTAAATAATAATATTTTGTGTCTTTTTAATTAAAAAAATAGTTATCCTGTCGGCACAATTCTATATTATATTTACATATAATACATATTACTATGCGAGGATCCTGTTTGTGGACTTCAGCTCCGCTTTTAACACCATCATCACGGACACCCTTCAGAATAAACTGGCACAGCTCTCCCCCCCACCCCTGTCTGTCAGTGGATCAACAGCTTCTTGACAGACAGGCAGCAGTTAGTAAAGCTTGGTAAATTCAAATCCAACACCTGCACCATCAGCACTGGAGCTCCTCAGGGCTGTGTTCTCTCCCCACTGCTCTTCTCCCTTTACATGAATGATTGCACATAGTGTTGTCACGGTACCAAAATTTCAGTAGTCGGTACCAATACCAGTAAAATTCCACGGTTCTCGGTACCAATTTCGGTACCAAAGCAAAACACAAGTACATGCTAATTGAAACACAATTTTATTAATAAAGCTCATTGTTAATATAAATGTATAGAAAGCAATGCCATTTTGTATACATGAAGTATAAGTTAATTGTTGCTGAAACTGTTGTGTGCTCTCTGGGGTCTTTCATGCTGATGAACATCCTCCTCTGTCACGGAATGGCAGAAAGAACCCAAGCGCAGGCAACGGCAGTGAAGGGGTTAACAGATATTTTTATTTAAACCAAAACAGAAACAAAACACCCACAATGGGGAAAACGAAACTAAGAACTATAAATAAAACAAGAGACTTCCCACGAGGGGGCAAAATGAAAACAAGACAAATAAACTAAACTCAAAGACACGACCAAACGTCTTAAATCAATACAAGGCACAAAACTCACAAAACACGAACAGGCAAGGAACAGGAACACGGGTAAGCACACGAACAGGCAAGGACCACAACACAATCCAGAACAACGCACATACATAATACAAGAGCACAGGACAAAGAAACAAGAGGGTATACATAGGGAAGACAAACGAGGGATAACGACATGGGGCAGGTGTGGGACATTAAACACTCAGGGAAAGACAACGAGGAAACGAGAGGAATGGGGCCAATGACAAGACACTGGAGAGAACGTATATTATTGTCAAACGGACAATAATATGTTTCTCTCCACACATAACCAAAGACTTTG
>NC_079890.1:8574805-8704572 GCF_024868665.1 Triplophysa rosa
CCATGGCTCTGCTACAGGACCAAGAAAAACATGACTAAGGAAGCAGAGCCATGACAGAAGCCCCCCCTTTAATGAGCACCTCCAGGTGCTCACCAAGGGGTAGACGGACAAGACAAGGCAGACCGAGACAAAGACAAAAACCAGACAAACATGGTGAACATGACAAGGGGTAGACAGGACAACAAGACTACAGGACTGGGGTGGGATAACAAGAACAACAAACATGGGAGGGGGGGTGGGGCAAAACAAGAGTTCACGGGGGAAAACCAAAAGGGTTGGGGGGAAAGTCCCAGTCCCCGGCTGCGCTCGAGGGCGCGAGTCCTGGGGGACTTAGGAAAGTCCGGGGGGAACAGTCCTTGCCCTGGGAGTCTCCCAGGGACCGGCTGGACAGGGCTTGACGCCGGCTGGAAGGCCGGCTGGACAGGGCTTGACGCCGGCTGGAAGGCCGGCTGGACAGGGCTTGACGCCGGCTGGAAGGCCGGCTGGACAGGGCTTGACGCCGGCTGGAAGGCCGGCTGGACAGGGCTTGACGCCGGCTGGAAGGCCGGCTGGACATGGGCTGACGCCGGCTGGATCACCGGACTGGACGCCGGCTGGATCACCGGACTGGACGCCGGCTGGATCACCGGACTGGACGCCGGCTGGATCACCGGACTGGACGCCGGCTGGATCACATGACTGGACACAGGCCTGGACACAAGACTGGACACAAGACTGGACACAGGCCTGGACACAAGACTGGACACAAGACTGGACACAAGACTGGACACGGGACTAGACACAAGACTGGACACGGGACTAGACAAGACTGGACACGGGACTAGACACAAGACTGGACACGGGACTAGACACAAGACTGGACACGGGACTAGACACAAGATTGGACACGGGACTAGACACAAGACTGGACACGGGACTAGACACAAGACTGGACGACCGGACTGGCAGCCGCTGCCCGGGTTGGAGTCCACGCTGCCGCCGTTGCCTCTTCTTCTTCCGCCAGCCACCCGGCTGGTGGTCGGGTGATGGAAGGAGGTATACGGAACGGCTGGCTCCGGCTGGGACTCCTCGGAGGTGGTCCCCAGGACGCTCGCCTCCCCCGCTTGCCCACGAGGCTGGTGGACGGTGGAGAGGCTGCCGAGAGTGAGGGGGATGGCGTGGCGATGCCCACAACCCCGATCTGCAGGAACCACCCTCAGGATCGTGACCAGCGAAGATGGGTAATTGGAATATGTTGAACCGTGGACTCCACCGCTCCACGGGGACAGCCACACAGCGTTGAAGTCCAGCGGCCCCAACGCCCTCATCTCCGCCCTCGAGAGTGGATTCCTGAGACCGGAGTTGAAAAGCACGGCAAGACTCCTCCTCCCCAAAGACGCCATTCTCGGCGACGATCCAGGAACCTCTCCACATAATCGTCCAGCTCTCGCTCCCCGGCGGATTCCGCAGAGGAGGCGAGCTAGGTGGGACCGTCCAGTGTTCATACCGCTGCCTGCTGGGTTCTGGGGTGGCTCTTGTATTCTGTCACGGTAGGGTGGAGAGAAGAACCCAAGCGCAGGCAACGGCAGTGAAGGGGTTAACAGATAAATTTATTTAACAAAACAAAGAACAAAAAAAACACCCACGAAGGGGAAAAGGCGGCACGAACAAAACTATAGAAATAAAAAAGAACTTCCCACGATGTGGGCAAAACTGAAAAGAAAATAACACTAAACTCAAAGACTTACGACACAAACGTCTAATAAACAAGGCACGAAACTCACCGAACAGCAAGGACACAGGAACATCGGTAAGCACACAACAGCAAGCGACCACAACACAATAGTACACGCTACAAATACAAGAGCACAGGACAAAGAAACAAGAGGGTATATATAGGGAAGACAAACGAGGGATAACGACATGGGGCAGGTGTGGGACATTAAACACTCAGGGAAAGACAACGAGGAAACGAGAGGAATGGGGCCAATGACAAGACACTGGAGAGAACGTTATTATTGTCAAACGGACAATAATATGTTTCTCTCCACACATAACCAAAGACTTTGTCATGGCTCTGCTACAGGACCAAGAAAAACATGACCAAGGAAGCAGAGCCATGACATGTTTATTGAATGTTTAAAACAGTTTATTTATCATAATATAAAACACATAATACAAGCAGTCACAATGTCGTTCAAAAATACAGATATTCCAAGGGTACCAACGCGAAACGATCGATTTGTATGAGGAACAGATGCGAAAGCGATCACCGTCCGCCGTAAATCTCAAATCCAGTGAAGAACGACGTTCAAAATTTGCTGCCAGAGGAAGTTACGTCAGCTTCGATGCCATTGGCTTTCCCGTGGCTCTTGTTTTTGTCTTGTCTCACAAGTTTTGACCATGTGCATAATGAGAATAATGAGCCAGTGGGATATGTGAGATGTTACAGAGGACTTATTTATTTCTTTGTTCCAACATCCAAGTTGCCTATAGCCTACGTTAGTCATTAATAAATTATGTTAAAACATGTATAAATGACTCATTCTTGACAAAAAGCTGTGTGCGTGCGCACATTTGAATAGCCTAATGTCGGGCTGTAAACGGGTTCAGGCTTTTAAAAAGCTGTCAATCAAAATGTACTTGTCGGGCTCGGGCCGAATTCTGTCGGGCTCGGGCACTGTCGGGCCTAACTTTTAAGGCCCGATTACAGCTCTAATTGGTACAACCATCCCCACTCTCCAACTGTACTCATCCAGAATTAGCAAAAGGGCTGGTAAAATCACTCTGGACCACCCAGCACACTCCCTTTTTGAACTGTTACCATCTGGTCGACGCTACAGAGCACTGAGCACCAGAACGACCAGACACAGGAACAGTTTCTTCCCTGAGGCAATCCATCTTATGAACACTTGACATTAAACGCGGAACACACAACTCTATTTTACATTATTTATTCACCAAATTTGCACATATCAGACCTGTACATACTGTACATAATTGTCTATATTGTATATTGTGTTTTTGCTGTTTTGTACATTGCCTATTTCTATATTATTGTATATTCAGGGCTCTAGAGTGCGACCAATTTGGTCGCATATGCGACGTAATTTCTCAATGGTGCGACTAAAAAAAATCTGAGGTCGCACCGGTGCGACCAGCCATTCGAGGGAAAAAAAGTCTCTGCGAAAGTCTCCCTGTGGTTCAACAGCAGACACATTAGGCCCATATCGTGGTCTAAACCAATCAGAGATAGTGAAGGGCGGACCCCCTCTGATTGGCCGTGGTCCAGATATTCCTGTACGTGTGTGTACGTTTGAAAATGCTGTGCTGCAGTCAGACAGAGAGAGGTGAGTAGCCTAGGCCCGTCAGATAAACAGAGTGATGTAGCCGCGGATGATGAGAGAAGATGAAAAGAACGATTGACAACTTTTTCGTTAAGAATGTTAAGTTATGGCCTGATCCGTCCGAAAATCATAACCAATGCGTGACACGCTAGACTGCGACTAAATGGTCTCATTTTGCGACAAATTTTCCTGCCAGTGGGACAAGTTTTTCTTAATGGTCGCACCGGTGCGACTGTCAAACTGATCAATGTATAATTTTTGCGTATTATAAATTTAATGCGCAGAATGCTGCGCATTCAGTTACTCATTTTCGTCTCCCCTCCTTCAACCATTTACTTATCTATCAGTGCCCCGCCCCCAAAGACGTAAGTCGCAGGTTACGGGTAAAGGTCAGTTTATGGTTCTGCGTAGGACCTACGCCGTAACCTACGGCGTAGCCTACGCAGAGCCGCGTACCCTGTGCGTACCCTACGCCATAGCCTGACGCGCACCTCTCCAAAAATGTAACAACGCGTCAACTCAACGCGGACCCTACGCGGACCGCAAGCGCTGTGATTGGTCGGTTTGGCAGCATCGTACTTCCTTCTACGCATTTCCGGCATCTTCTTCTCTGGTGTCTTCTTCCGGCAAGTTCAGAGTCCACAAAAGAACAACATGGTGAGCATCGACATCGACCAAGTTACTGAGCGTCTGATTGAAGAGGTTCGGAAATACACGCATCTGTATGACTCCTCTTCGGCGGACTATAAAGAGTTTCTAGCTTTTTGTTTAAGTAATTTAATTAAAAGTAACTGTTTTTCTACTTCGATCAGCTCCAACTCCATTAAGATGCGATCAGCTTCCATTGTCGTTTACAAACACTAGCATACACACACACAAAACATCGGCGAAGAAGAGCAAACCCATGAAAACACAAAGAGCCAACTAGCGTTTCGGCGGTGTAATTGCAGTATGACGCATACTCTCAACGCAGAACCATAAATGTTCACGACGGCGTCGTCTACGTACGTAGGCGGCGTAGATCCTACGCAGAACCATAAACTGACCTTAAGAGGCGAAGGACCGAAACAGCAGACGAGTGAAGCGCTCAATCTTGCAATTTAAATAAATATGCAGAATACAAGAATTTCCCCCGCTAAGGTACAAAACAGCAAAGATAACGAAATGTGATGCAAATATTGTATGCATGTGAAGCTAATGCAGGAAACACGTGTTTAAACTTTAAGCACTGAACTATTGTATAAAGATTTCTAACAATACTGCAAAGCATACAAAACGTTATACATCACGCTAAATTCTATTTATTTGTGAGTCGCTATTGATAGAAGCCAAACGTGTATCAATGCAGCTTTCATGATGAATAATCACTAAAAGCCTTCAGGTCTCGCGGGTTGTTTGAGATATGCGCGCGCCCAGAGAGTCAGAGCACAAAATACTAAACGGAGTTGTCTTACTCTGAAACGACATTCTTACTCTGAAACGGACATATTAACACAAAATAACCTAAAAATTCCCATATATAACAAGAAACCCTGTAAAGGTATTCAGTTTGTTTCGTGACCAAACAGTTGGGAACAAAACACGTGTTCCAGTATATTGCGCGAGCTCTTAAAGGGGCAGCAGCATAATAAAGATCTCCGTTTATAATGTTCATCAAACAACAACGGACGGGCCCAAAAACACTCACTGATATTAAAGGAATTGTGTTCTCTTATAGGAGTCGTTAACAACAAATAAAGGAAGAAAGTAGCTTTAAGAAAGATGTGCTTTAAATATGGTAAAGTGTTGAAAGAGAGTTTACATATACAATAAAAATAATTCAATCATAAACAATGATTTGTATTAATTTCTAATTGATTTATTAATGTATTAAACACATTTTAATGAAGTTTTAGTGATTATTTTTTCTTACCTCACCCCACGACTCTGGTGCTATCAAATTAAGGGCTGGTGCCACCAACTGAATAACTTGGTAGCACCAGTGCAACCTCTCTCAAGTGTTAGTCTAGAGCCCTGCTTTCTCGTAGAATT
Organism: Triplophysa rosa; assembly: GCF_024868665.1. Lineage (NCBI taxonomy): Eukaryota > Metazoa > Chordata > Actinopteri > Cypriniformes > Nemacheilidae > Triplophysa > Triplophysa rosa. Next base: position 8,580,163 of record NC_079890.1, read on the forward strand.
GTGCTTCAAATAAAGAACTTTATGTTGACCAGATTGTTAGTTAATCATTTATATGCCTATATGGACAGCGATTTAAAAAAAAAGTGAACTTGTAAAACTGCGATGTTAAATGCGATGCGGTCGAAAATTTGGGTGCACCTAACTTTTGTGCTGGTGCACCTAAGAAAAAAACTTAGGCGCACCAGTGCAACCAGTGCAAAAAGTTAGTCTAGAGCCCTGTATATTATTATTATTTTTTTTAATGATCTGTATTCTGTCCTGTTGCTGTCTTTCTGTTGCACTGTGGAGCTTCTGTCACTATAACAAATTCCTCGTATGTGGAAACATACTTGGCCAATAAAGCTCATTCTATTCTATTCCATATATTTGTCAGGTGCTTTGTGTCATTGTTTGTGTGTCAGACAGACATCTTTTGTACCTTACATCATGTCACATTGTGTTAAAAACAAAACAAAAAAGAGACCTTTTCATGTACATTGCAGTGTTTTTGAACCCTTACCAAACTGATTTATCTAAAAGATTTAAATATAAAGTTCATGCGGTTATTGTCACATGCACAGTGAGGAAAACAAGTTTCCCCGTACAATGAAATTCTTTCTTTGCTGTCCATATTGAATGCGAAGACAATTGCAAAACTATATAAGAATAAAAACACACCCACACATATACACACAAACATAATAAATAAAACTATCCTGCAGAAGTAGGAATATAGTCTACGTAAATATGGAAATATAGCATATGTTCATCTATATATGCAAATGTGCAACATTGACTTATGTGCAAAACAGTACAGCAACGTGTGCAAACTGAGTGCAACTACATGATAATAGTAGCAGTAACATTAACAGTATGCAATTGAAATGATGCTACTTAATAATGATTGCAGCAGCAATAACATCGCATAATGTACATATGTAATATACTGTATCTGCAGTGCATGTCCGATGAAGAAAAGATCTTTGGGATTTGATTTGTAAATTTCTATGTAAATTTCTCAGATGCAAATTTTACCTTCTAAACAAGTTAGTTTTTTTATGTTTTATCTGTTTTTCATGTTTTACCTTTGGTCTTGTTTTTTGTGTGTTAGGATGCGATAATGTTCTTTGTATGTGGGATGTGGGCACCGGGGAGTTGGTGTATCAGCTGAGTGATGCCCATCCAGATCTTATATACAGCGTAAGCTGGAACCGTGAAGGCAATGTCTTGTGCACCACCTGTAAGGACAAAGCCCTACGTGTCATTGACCCCCGTCGTGGAACTGTACTCAAGGTCAGTCTGTTCCCTTTAATTTTCTCGATGATTTTGTAGTGTTAAATGCATAGAATAAGAAGGTCTACGCAGAAAAAGTCAAGCTGAGATATGCCCTGTTTTTTATCTTTTCATTGCATCAGGTCACTTGTGGAAATTGTCAATGTTGTTCTCATGTTGTTGTTTTGCACAGATATGTGATTTTTTTATTGTTATTTAATGATGCCACACTCAGGTGCGGGAAAAGGCTCATGAGGGCACCAGGCCAATGAGAGCTGTTTTTCTGGCTGATGGGAAAATTCTTACGACTGGATTTAGTCGTATGAGTGAGAGACAGCTCGCCCTCTGGGATACAGTAAGAGCATTTAGTTGAGGAAGTTCTTACTGCTCTTTTTTGCATGGTCAACAAAATTTTGAGCAATAAATTCAGACATTAATTTATTATGAACATGACAATCAAACCTTGAGATATAAATAAATGTATAATGTCTAAGTAGTAAAGCAATTATTTGTAATCTTTAAAATGAAAATAGTTTTTTTGTTGTTTTTTTAATTAATAAATCGATAATTAAATTCTTCAAGTGGTGGTTGTACACCATGGAATGGCATCTTTTGTCTTATAACAATAGTGTGATAAAACCATAAACTGTGGATAAAAGTTTCAGCAATTATTGTGATTTGAAATTTTCATGTCAGCGGCTTGCTGTGTTTTTATGCATTAGTGCATCCATGGTAATGTGTTTTGCCTGAATTTTTTACAGGTCATGGGTTAGATCCCAGGGGAAACAAAATGTGTAATGCAATGTAAGTCGCTTTGGATAAAAGTGTCTGCCAAATGCGTAAATGTAAATATGTGTCTGACTCTGTATTTTAGAGAGATCTCTCAGAGCCAATGGTTACTCAGGAGATGGACACCAGTAACGGAGTTCTGCTTCCATTCTATGACCCAGACACCAACATGGTTTACTTGTGTGGCAAGGTAGGATTACCTCGCTTAAAATTATCACCATTAGCTGCTGCATGACACAAGCAGCTCTAACAGAGTTATGCTCTAACACAGAAATGTGATATACTATGGTATTTTATATTACATTGAGTAAAAAATTTAATTGCCATAATGCAGGTCCAGTGTTTAATTTTCTGGAGGATCTATTGACAGAAATGCAATATAATATACATAACTATGTCTTTGGAAATGTATAAAGACTTTACATAATGAAGCGTTATTTTTTTATTACCTTAGAATGAGTTATTTCTATCTACATACTGGGGCTGTACGATTTGGGAAAAGGGGTCTTATTGTGATATTGCGATTTTGGTTTTTGATTTAATTTTCAGCTCAAGTTTCAGCTCAATATTCTCTATAGTGTGCAGTAAACACTTTAAATATAATGAGTACAGCATGCCTTTAACAACTGTAAACCCTATCACTAACTTATAGTTGCAGATGTGCCTTTCTATCCAATAGATGGTTAGATCAGAATAAAGAATAAAATAAAGAATTGGATTACTTCTTAATTATTAAAGGAGTAGTTCACTATAAAATAAAAATTTCATGATAATTCACTCACCCACATGTCATACAAGCCGTCCGTGTGTTTATTTCTTCTGTCGAAAACAAATTGAGGCTTTTGAGGAAAAGTTTCCAAGGTTCTTATCCATATAATGCACTTAAACGGGGGGTGTTGGTTAAGGTCCAAATTTCAAAAAGTTTCATCGAACGAAAACGAAAAAGCCCGCTTTTCAGCCCGCGACCCTCAAAATAACAGTGCCAGTGACTCGAGACCCCCGCTATCCTCGGAGGTGGTTAAAGTATACAAACTTTGCGCGCAAATGCGCACATGCACCTATTCTACCTAAACAAACACGCATAATGGCAACACAAAAGAGCAGTCTACCATGATATTATTTTATAGTTATTTACGCATTACTTTACTTGTTGTTATACATAAACTATGATACTATATGTAACAAAGTTCGATGTAGGGAAGGAAGGAGGTGGGAACCGGCGAACATTTAAACAATAAACTTTAATCAAAAATAAACAAACAATAACACGGAAGTAAAAGGCCGGCAGCCACCTCACGGTCGACTGCCGGCCACACAAACATAAATAAAACTTAACATTTCTGGGCCCGGTCCTCTCTCGTCGGCAGTCCCGTCGCTCGTCCTCTTATGCTCCCTAGCTCCCCGTGAGGCATGCGGGACCGGTGCGCGTACAGCTGATACTCATTATCACTCACGCCACCGGCCCCGCCTTCCTGCCCCACGGCTCTCGTCCCGCCTTCCTCGCTACACTATATATTATATATTACTACAGATGGTCGAATTTCATCAAACTGATTCGAGTGCTGATGGATGTGCCTCTTTTCGTACCTGAGGACGATGGCCCCTCTGACTGTTTAATGTGTTGCTGTAAATGGACTTGCTGCACTTAACCTAATGCGGTTGCTAATGTCGTTAATGTGAAGTAATCACCTCAGGGGTCATGATCGAGGGGGAGGAAATTCCTAAGGCTGATGGCTTTTTATTTGCCTGGTTTTATTTTTAACTTAACTAATATTTTTATATTTTGTTACATTTATTGATTATATACTGTCAGGACTCGGGTTTGATCCAGGTTCACTTTTCCTCTTTCGTTTGTTTTTGTTTTTGCACTCTTCCACGTGCGCTCACGCACAGCTGCGGCCACTCTTCTGTTCCTCGCCAGTGTGTTTTGCTAGTTTTGCTCTTCGCCTTGCCCCTGTACTGAGGTACATCATCTTGTTGTTTTTGTGAACTAACCTTGTCTTCTGTCCAGTGCGGGTGTATCCGGGTTGGTGATTACCGGCCAGATCTCCTTGGACTGTCCCTTCGGTTTTTGCTACTGCCTGCTCGCTTTCGAGTTGCCTTGTCCCCCTGTGATAGAGTTCGCACCCCGGTTGACCATTGCCTGTCGACCTTCTGAGTTGGCGCTGCCCCTTTGGACTCTTTTCGCATATCGCCTGAACCCAGCCTGTCATACTACTCTTGCATTTCGTTATTTCCGAGCTTGGCTTGAGCGCGACTCTTATTTGACATTTTGCTCATAATAAACATTTAAGTTCCACCTGCTTTTGGGTCTCTCTCTCCCTGTCTCTCCAGACGTGACAATATACTGTTACGGTCTGGTCGGGTCATCATCTGGCACGGGGATTGTTTTGTTTTTGTCGAGCACATGGCTGTCACCGAGCTTTCGGCTGGCTTCGTGCTTGTGTCTGCGTCATTTGCCCCACCCTCGTGTTTCCGTATGACTTCCCCTGCACTGGTGTTTTTCCACTCCGTGTTCACAGGCCTGTTGGCACTTCACTCATTAGACATTATCGTTTCCTTAATTACTCCACACCTGGTTATGATCTCCTCGTTACGTTCTCTTTATAACTCCCTCAGTGTTTCTTGTCCAGTGTCTGTTCGTTGTGGATTATTCTGCCCCAGACTGCCCCAGGCGTAGCTGCGGCTCGCCTGTTGAAGTTAAGTTTTCTGTTTAGTTTTTCTTGTCTGAAGTATCTCAGCCTAAGTCTAGTCTAGTCGTGTCTTGTATCCAGTCTAGTTCGCTTACCTTCCTTGTTCTCCTCGCTCCTCCTTTTGGTCTGCCTTTTTCAGCAGCTTGCTTTGGCGCTCCGGTCAGTGATCACCATATTCGGACCTCTTCTCTGGGAAGGATTCTCTTGCAACCTCTCAAGGCGCAGCATTCCCCCAACCTGCCAGCGCGGACTGGAGTCGAGTGAGGTCACCAGGCACTTCCGCCCAACTCTCAGCACCGGCAACCTATCCTCGACTCACCGTGCTGACGTCTACCATCTCAGGAGTGGACTGCTCGCGACCTGTTCATACATTTCTCTGCATTCTGTTTGAGTTTAATAAAGACTGCTTTCACTTGGGTTCTCTGTGGTTCTGTCATGACAGAACGAACAGACCACTTACACGACCCAGCGGGACAGGATCCTATGCGGGTCGCGCTGCAACAACAGGGCGTCCTGCTAGGACAGCAGGCGACCTGTCTGTCCACCGCCACCCAGGGAGTTGACGTCTTGCAGGCACAGGTGGCTGCTTTGCAGCATCAGCTCGCCGAGCTCGTTCGAGGGGCTGGCCATGCAGGGAACCCCCATCAATCCCCACCTCGCGGAGCCACTCACGAGCCGGAACCGCACACCAACAGCCCCCTGCTGTATGATGGGGATCCCAACTCCTGTCGGGCGTTTCTGTCACAGTGTTCCTTGGTGTTCGCCCTCCAACCACGCAGGTATGCCACCGAGGAGACTCGGATTGCCTACATATTAACCCTTCTCACAGGATGGGCCCGCCAGTGGGGTATCGCTGTCTGGGAGGCTCAGGATCCTTGTTGCCGTTCCTTTCGGGAGTTCCGCTTGGAGATGACCAGCCTCTTTGACAGGTCGGCACGGGGTGACGAGGCATCCGCTCAGCTCTCTCGGATTACTCAAGGGCTCCATCACTGACTTCGCCATCCGGTTCATGACCCTGGCCGCCGCGTGTGACTGGGGCGCTGCGCGCACGGTTCCTTGACGGTCTTAGTCCGGCTATTGCTGATGAGATCGCTGCACTCGATCCACCCCGGGATCTGGAGGAACTCATTAACCTGTGCTTGCGGATTGAGAGTCGCATCAATGCCCGTCGCCGGCGCAACACCTCCCCGCCTGCCTGGCGTCGTCAGGATCCTAATCGGGAGAACGGACGTGAATCTGACCGGAGCGCCGCTGCTGCACTCCAATTACCACCGGAACCCGAGCCAATGCAGATCGGACGCTCACATCTGACTTCTGCGCAGAAGCAGCAACGTCTCTCCGAAGGACTCTGTTTTTATTGTGGGAAGTCGGGCCATCAGGTGGCTCTGTGTCCGGTAAAAGCCAGCGCCCACCCGTAGAACGGAGAGTCCGGGTGGGCGCCATCACAAAAACCTCTTTGACTCTGCGCACCACACTGCCGTTTCGCCTTACTTACGAAGGATGTACCCATGCCGGTAAAGCCCTCATCGATTCCGGAGCAGAGGGGAACTTTCTGGATAGATCCACAGCCCGAGCGTGGGGAGTTCCTATCATCCCCTTGCATCCACACCTCTCCTCTGTGACGCTGACGGGGCTGCCGCTTTCTACTGTCACTCACACCACTCCTCACGTAAGCCTATTTCTATCGGGTAATCATTGTGAGAAGATTAGGTTGTACATCCTCGATTCCCCCACCTCCCCTCTGGTTTTAGGGCATCCGTGGTTGTCACAACATAATCCTCACATCGATTGGGTTAACACATCTATTTTGTCCTGGAGCCCTGCTTGTCATGTGTCTTGTCTTGGTCCTGCTCCTTCGCCTGTGTCTTTGTCTCCTGTGTTTCAGGTGGATGTCACCGACCTGACCGGAGTCCCCGGGGAATACCACGATCTGCGTGCCGTGTTCAGCAGGTCCCTAGCCACTTCTCTACCTCCGCATCGACCCTACGATTGCGCCATAGATCTCCTCCCAGGCACTTCTCCGCCTAGGGGTCGGTTATTTTCCCTTTCAGGTCCTGAAAGAGAGGCCATGGAAAAGTACATTCATGAGTCATTGAACTCCGGACTCATCCGCCCTTCCTCATCGCCGGCCGGCGCGGGTTTCTTCTTCGTACAGAAGAAGGACGGCTCCCTGCGTCCCTGTATCGACTATCGAGGTTTGAACGAAATTACGGTAAAGAATAAATACCCCTTACCTTTAATGTCATCTGCCTTTGAAGTATTACAGGGAGCTCGGGTCTTTACTAAGCTAGACCTCCGCAACGCCTACCACCTAGTGCGCATTCGTGAAGGGGATGAGTGGAAGACGGCTTTCAACACACCATCGGGACATTACGAGTACTTGGTTCTTCCCTTTGGGCTGACCAATGCTCCCGCCGTCTTCCAGGGCCTCATTAACGACGTGCTGGGCGACATGATCAATCACTTTGTCTTTGTGTACCTGGATGACATTCTGATTTTTTCCCAGTCTCTCCAGGAACACACCCGACATGTCAGGAGGGTCCTCCAACGTCTATTGGAGAATCAACTGTTCGTCAAGGCGGAGAAGTGCGAATTTCACTCCGATACGGTTTCGTTCCTTGGTCACGTGATCTCACCCCGGGGCATAGAACCGGACGACGCTAAGATCAAGGCTGTCGCCATGTGGGCAGCTCTCGACTCTCGTAAAGCACTGCAGCGGTTCCTGGGGTTCGCCAACTTTTACAGGTGATTCATCCGGGGCTTTGGCCAAGTGGCCGCACCGCTCACCGCGTTGACCTCCACCAAGATCCCGTTCTCCTGGAACTCCCTTGCACAGGTAGCCTTTGATAAACTCAAGTCCCGATTTGTCTCTGCACCTGTGCTCTGTCTTCCAGATCCCGATCGGCAGTTTATTGTCGAGGTCGATGCGTCTGATGTCGGAGTAGGAGCAGTCTTGTCCCAGCGTGCCGAGCACGATGGGAAGGTGCATCCCTGCGCCTTCTTCTCCCATCGCCTCAGCCCTGCAGAACAGAACTATGATATCGGTAACAGAGAGCTGCTGGCGGTACGTCTGGCCTTGGGGGAATGGCGCCATTGGCTGGAAGGAACAACGCAGCCCTTCTTGGTCTGGACGGACCATAAGAACCTCGAGTATGTCCGTTCAGCCAAGCGGTTGAACGCACGGCAGGCCCGCTGGGCACTGTTCTTTGGCCGGTTTAATTTCACCCTGTCGTACCGGCCCGGGTCTAAGAACATCAAGCCAGATGACCTCTCTCGCCTGTTCGAGGACTCAGATCGGGTGAGGGGAGGGTCGTCAGGTCCCTGGCCTGGGAAATCGAGAGGCAGGTAGGGGAGGCCGGTTGCGGGGTGCAAATGCCAGGAAAGTGTCCGGCGGGTCGTCTTTTTGTTCCCGTTTCGCTGCATCCGGAGGTCCTCCAGTGGTGTCATTCGTCCAGGCTGGTCGGCTATCCAGGAATCAAGGGAACCCTGGCTTCCGTGGGTCAGCGGTTTTGGTGGCCGTCGGCCTCCAATGATGTCAGACAGTTTGTGTTGGCTTGCCCTGTCTGTGCGCAAAGCAAGACCACCTGCCATCCTCCCGCAGGTCTGCTTCGTCCCCTTCCCACCCCCTCCTGGCCATGGTCCCACATCGCCCTGGATTTTGTGACTGGCCTTCCCCTGTCGAGTGGACACACTGTAATTCTCACAGTGGTGGACCGCTTCTCCAAGGCGGCCCATTTCATCCCTCTTCCCAAGCTCCCATCCGCCCGAGAGATGTCTCAACTGATGGTGGACCACGTCTTCCGCCTACATGGCCTTCTGGTGGACGTCGTGTCCGATAGGGGTCCTCAGTTCATCTCCCGGTTTTGGAAAGAATTCTGTCATCAGATCGGGGCCTCAGCAAGTCTGTCGTCAGGTTATCACCCTCAGACCAATGGGCAATGTGAGCGAGCCAACCAGGAGCTGGGACGTAGGCTCCGCTGTTTGACATCTAGTAATCCTGGTTTCTGGAGCCAACAACTCTCTTGGGTGGAATACGCTCACAACTCCCTCCCCGTCTCAGCCACAGGTATGTCCCCGTTTGAGTGTTCTCTCGGATACCAACCTCCTCTGTTTCCTTCCCAGGAACTCGACGCTGCGGTTCCCTGAGCTCTGGCCTTTGTCCGGCGATGCCACCGTATCTGGACGAAGGCCAGAGAGATTTTGGCCCGAACCACGCTGAGAACCAAGGCAGCGGCGGACCGCCACCGGATCTCTCCCCCGCCTACGTGTGTGGTCAACGGGTATGGCTCTCCACCAAGGACCTGCCTCTCCGGGTGCCTTCTCGTAAACTGGCACCCAGGTTCATTGGGCCATTCCAGATCACCAAGGTGGTTAATCCAGTGGCCGTACGTCTCAAGCTTCCCCCCAACCTTGGTCGAGTCCACCCTGTATTCCATGTATCCAGGGTCAAACCGGCAGTCACCTCTCCTCTCAACCCAGCCAGTTCTCAGCCCACCCCCCCTCCCCTGCGGCTGGTGGATGGTGTCCCAGTCTATACTGTAGGAAGACCGGGGCGTTCAGTATTTGGTGGACTGGGAGGGCTATGGCGCAGAAGAAAGGTCGTGGATTCCCTCGCGGGACGTGTTGGACCGGTCGCTGATCATGGACTTCCACCGGAGACGAGGTGAGCCCCCCCCCCTTAAGCGCCTAGGGGCACTGGTAGGGGGGGGGTACTGTTATGGTCTGGTCGGGTCATCATCTGGCACGGGGATTGTTTTGTTTTTGTCGAGCACATGGCTGTCACCGAGCTTTCGGCTGGCTTCGTGCTTGTGTCTGCGTCATTTGCCCCACCCTCGTGTTTCCGTATGACTTCCCCTGCACTGGTGTTTTTCCACTCCGTGTTCACACGCCTGTTGGCACTTCACTCATTAGACATTATCGTTTCCTTAATTACTCCACACCTGGTTATGATCTCCTCGTTACGTTCTCTTTATAACTCCCTCAGTGTTTCTTGTCCAGTGTCTGTTCGTTGTGGATTATTCTGCCCCAGACTGCCCCAGGCGTAGCTGCGGCTCGCCTGTTGAAGTTAAGTTTTCTGTTTAGTTTTTCTTGTCTGAAGTATCTCAGCCTAAGTCTAGTCTAGTCGTGTCTTGTATCCAGTCTAGTTCGCTTACCTTCCTTGTTCTCCTCGCTCCTCCTTTTGGTCTGCCTTTTTCAGCAGCTTGCTTTGGCGCTTCGGTCAGTGATCACCATAGTCAGACGTCTTCTCTGGGAAGGATTCTCTTGCAACCTCTCCAGGCGCAGCATTCCCCCAACCTGCCAGCGCGGACTCGAGTCGAGTGAGGTCACCAGGCGCTTCCGCCCAACTCTCAGCACCGGCAACCTATCCTCGACTCATCGTGCTGACGTCTACCATCTCAGGAGTGGACTGCTCGCGACCTGTTCATACATTTCTCTGCATTCTGTTTGAGTTTAATAAAGACTGCTTTCTCCCGCACTTGGGTTCTCTGTGGTTCTGTCATGACATATACTACATACGCTATTTCTAATAATAAAAAAATATTTCTGGAAATCATCTTGCGACCCCACCCTCGCGACCCCCCCCCCCCACTTTGGGAACCCCTGCGCTAGACAACACCCTTATTCATTGGCTGGTGTCGTTTAGAGCCTTTTGAAGCTGCAATGACCTTAACCAACAGCCCCCCTTTTAAGTGCATTATGTGGATAAGAACCCTGGAAACTTTTCCTCCAAGCCTTGATTTTTTTTGACAGAAGAAATAAACAAATGGACGGCTTGTATGACATGTGGGTGACTGAATTTTCATGACATTTTAATTTTATAGTGAACTACTCCTTTAAAATATTACATATATAGGTTGGTGTATTCGTTTATAAGTATTTGGGATGTTTAAAATTAGTCAAACATTTGTTGAATGTGTCATTTCATCCAATTTAAATCAGCAAATCAGATTGATTGAATTAATTTATGTTTGTTTTAAGTGCGCATCCAGGCACGAATAAACACAAGCGATTGAGATACAGGTTGTGCACTTGCATTAAGTTTAAACGCCTTGTCGTTTTGGGAGACGCACACGTGGAGACTTGTGATACGAGCCAGGCGCGCATGTGCGTCAAGTTCAAAGCAGTTTATGAGACGCACTGTTTTGGATGAGGTGCCGCATGGAGCCAGGCACGAGTATGAAAAGCTTTCAGAGACAATTAAGTTTTAAATGACTTATCCGCTTTGTCTGACGCACCGCACGAGCAATGCGCGAGTATAAAAAGCATGCAGATACACAGGCTGCACATGTACTCTTCTAAAATGGGAATTGCGAACATGCATCATAGACAACTTAGAAATTGTTGATGAGATAAAATGTGTAATATAACAGTCATGTAGCAAAAATAACTATTATTTAATTTCTCCACTAGCGAAAGCAGAAACTATTGGGGAGAGAGGAGGTGTGCTCACTGGCACAGACTCGCTGCTTATTTCACATATCGCAGCCTATGTTTCACATCACGATTGTGATTCGATTTCGATTAATCCCACAGCCCTACTACATACACCGCGGGTCCCCTTGCATGGAATTCGCCATGTTGTTTCTACAATAGCCCTTAATGGACAAACTGTGGCAAAGAAAGCAACAACATGACGAAATCTTACTTCTGTGTCAGCCACTATAGTGCTCCGAAAGGGAGGGGTAGAGTGAGTCGTTGTTTGCAATTCGCAACCTCACTGCTAGATGCTGCTAAATTTCATACACTGGACATTTAAAGAAAGCAATATTATCATTGTAAATTACCCAGAAATTAAGACCTTGGTAATACCATGTTGCTTTTTTAGAGTGGGAGTTTAAAATGCTTTGTCATCAAATTATGTAACATATTTATTGCATGGTTCAAACATAACATACAGATAGATACACATAAACATTTAATATGCCTCTGTGGTTCAGCTGTCTATCATCTTTCACAGGGGGATTGTACCATTCGTTACTTTGAGGTGACAGATGAGTCACCATATGTTCATTTCCTGAGTCTGTACAGCAGTAAGGAGCCACAGAGAGGGGCCGGTTTCCTGAGCAAACGAGGGGTAGATGTGAACAAATGTGAAATAGCAAGGTGTGGAAATTTTATGGCTTTAGGACACCATCACATTTGCCATTGTGCAATTTCTCCAGTCTTTTGTATAGTGCCAAAGTTGTTTGCACTACCTAAGAGGTTCTTTGTGCAAGTGTATTTTATCAAGAAATAAAAAAAAACGGGTAAATACACATTAAAGATAACGTATGCCAGCTTCTTCAAGAATGCAGTCATTTAAATCTGTGAAATTAAGCACAGGATAGCCTTTGTATCCTTTTTCTTAATTATATGGAAAAATAAGTTGTTTAATTCGGTTTTGATACAATAGTCAGACAGTCAGTATAATGAAATGAAATATATGCGGTTCACATTTGTGAGACGTTCATTCCAAACATTTAATAAATGGATAGTCTGAATTTTAAATTAATAAAAAAAATTTTTTTTAAGTGAATTACAGTGCATTTGAGGAATTGAACCAACAACCCTTGTGGATTGTTAGTTCTTTGCTCTACAAGACCCTTAATGCAGGAAGTCTTGGGCAACTGTATTAAATCTGTGTTTAAAACTATGTACCTGCCTTTATCTCCATATCATCTGATTCCTTTAGGTTCTATAAGCTGCATGAGCGTAAGGTTGAGCCCATATCTATGAATGTGCCTCGGAAGGTAAATTCAGTCTGCACATCAAAGTTACAGCTTGTGTACTTGTGTCTGTGTGTACAGTGAGTCAGAAAGGAAAGTTACTTGGTAACTTGGTTTTCTCGAAGTACAATGAATGTAGTTTTAATATGTGGCAAAAAATGTATTCTGCTAAGTAATTCCTAATGATTCCTAATTTCCAAAATTACATTGACACAGCAAGTTTACAGAAAATGTGCTATCAAAAATTGCTATCACATCTTTTATAGGTATTTAAGTTAAAAAAATTTTTATAATAGTGATGACATGCTCATATTGACTCAACCTCATGTAGCCTACTTCATTTGTTTCGGATCACAACACCAGACTAAAATAAGATGCCTGGAATTAGAAGCATGTTTGAAAAGTAGCACTACGTGTTTAGAAAAACAATATTTTATTCTGATGCCCAAAGTAGAAAATTTGTTTTTTAAATGTACACAATTGGTCAAACGTTTTGAAACTGAAATGTGTCTCATGTTAAAAACATTTTGATCATATTTAGGTGTATGCTTTAATGTTTAAAGCGAATTTAATTGTTTCATTTTGGGGGGCTTTTATTGTGAAAGATGAAAGAACTACATATTGCATTCATCAAATTCACCTAACCTTAATCTTTCTTTCTTTTCAAAATCAGTCTGATCTGTTTCAAGGGGATCTGTACCCCGATACAGCGGGATTAGAACCTGCTCTGCTGGCAGAAGATTGGATAGCAGGACAGGATGCTCTTCCACTGCTTGTCTCCCTCAGCGGTGGCTACACAGTCCCACCATCCAAATGCGGCACCCTTCGCGGGCGACCCAAAAAGCTCTCTCAGACCGATACCGGTCCTGGAAGCACTGCTGCACCGGAAAACCCTGTTATCATTCAGATGGAGAGAGAGGGGTCAAGCTATGAATGTGGAGGGAGGGACATAGATGGTGGGGAAGAGAGAATAAAAAAAGAGGTGAGTAGTTGTACAGTTAATTAATTTATATATTATCATTATATAATAATTGAATCAGTGTATCATGTATCTTGCACAGGAGGACCAACTTTCCGATATTTTAACAGAGGTGCAGGGTCTGCGTGCTCTCGTGCTGGCTCAAGGTCAAAGGATTGATGTACTGGAAAGACAGATTGCCCGTATTGAGGATGGAGAAGTGTGAAGGAAACTCCAAACATAGCCTTTCTTAGATTTAAAAGCTTTACTGAAGGATTATGGGGCATGTAGTTACATTACTGTAGTATAATGATACAAACATGATTTGAGCATCATTGGGAACACGCTATTTTTAAATGCACTGACATTTGATGTTATAAATGATGCTTATTTTATGCTTTTAATAGGGCTTTAAGAGTACATCAGGAACTGACATGTGCTAACTGCAGACTGCAGTCTGTGTTTGGTAGGTCAGCATTTGTATAAACATGCAAAGTACAGAAAAGCAACCTCGAATACACTCTTGTCACATGCACATGCAATAATATTTAAGTATGCCTCTCTTTATTAAAACTAAACATCAGGAAATGTAAAATCCAACATGCTGAATTAATTAGCTTTTCAGTTTAAAGTTTTTAAGTTAAAGGTGCTTATTAACATACTTTAACCAATACTGTTTAGCTGCCCTTAATGGCTCTTTTCTTCCATTTTATGTCTTAACAAATGTAGCATTCGTTTTGGATGTTTTTTGTGTGAATCTGTCTGTAGCATGTGTTGGAAACTGTACTTAGTGTTTGAGAAAGGTTAGAATAATAAATAGTAGCTCACTGAGCAATAGAGGAGCCTCCAGTGATCTTAAATACTTCCACACAGCAGATCTAAAGAAAAAAACAAGAAATTATAATTTACATGCAGAAAATGAAGCCTATTTTTAGGAGAATTTATAGTATTTCAAAACATAAAAAATCAGCACAGTTTAATTAGACAAACATGCTATTTTGCATGTGCATTGCAAGGTCTAGTCAGGACACTATCTCACAGAGCAACGTTTTGATAGTGCCACACATACAAAAAAATAATCGCACCCACTTTATATTAGGTTTATATTAGGTTCCAACTACTATAGACAACTGCATAAGACAACGTGTATACAGCATACCTATTGCATTTAACATATATTTAAAGCTTTTGCATACAATTACACTCTTGACCCCAGACCTACCCCGAACATGTGTGCAGAATAAATTCAATGCTTTTCCTTACAGTATTTACAGTAAGTTCTAATGTGGGACCAAATGCTTAATTTTCTTTATGCAAAAATGTTTTTTGTTTGTTTTGGAGGTAAAAGATGATCTTTACAGAAGAACATGTCCAAATGTGTTTTTCATTTTTTACCCTCCAACAATTGTGCTTCATTGCTATTTGACTAAATATACAAAATAGTAAAATGATGTGCTGTTAATAGATCTAGATGCTTTTGTATTTTAATTATGGGCACTACAATCAGATGAAAGTTCAGGGACAACTCATCCTCCTTTGTAAATGATTTTGTTTGTCTAGCTTTAATAGCTGTATATGTTGTAAATTGTTGATTTACTCATCTATGTATGTGCTTAACCTAATCTGTTCTTTTTAATAAAGAAAATCTACTCAAATGTAGTTGCAGATTACTTTATTGCTTGTGACCATATTACAACCAGTTACAGAATTTTCCTGTAAACGCATGGTTGAGATCAATATAAATGTGTTTTTTGTTGTTGCTAATTTTAGATATAATACATCACTGATCTCTGATGTCAAACCATGATTTCTACAGTATAGGTGTCCATTTCCTGAAGCTGTATACTACAATATTTAAAAGAACTTAAAATATAATTTGAAATAACATTTAAAAACTGATATTAAGGACTACATGTTCAATAAGCCACGCATGTTCATTCTTGTGCAAACTTATGTTAAACAAAGTCACCTTGCACTAGCAAAGTGCTTTTGTTTTCATGGTTCATAGCAATAAACCTGACATTTTCAACAGGATGTGGTTTTAGAGACTTGTGCTTTAGCTTACAATCACTAGCTGAAGGTTTACTGTGCAGACTAACAGTCAAACTATTTGCACTTGCTTTCTTTTAAAAGGTTTAGATCTGATGATTGATGTTAATTATTGTACAAAGCTATCAAAGAGAAGAAAGAGAGCATATTTTTTTATCATATTTCTTTATCAAAAAGATTTTGGTTTGTCGTTAAGGTGTCATAAACACACAAACACCCATTAAATTACATGTGGTCGTGCGCTCTCTCGCTCTCTCTCTCTCTCAATCCGCCCCTCTTTCCTGCCTATATGATCATGTCACATTTGAATTTCTATTTTAATGCTCTCAGCGGTTATGGTTGTAAAGACAGTTGAATAAAGGTATGTTATTACTACTTAACACATGTTTGATTATTATTAATGTTGGCAGTAGTATTTGGATGTGTCTTATAGCATTTATTATTTTATTGAAATGAATTACCTCTTCTATATCATTTGTATACTTTTCTATAGACATATATGTTCATATGCAATCTGTGTTGTAAATAAGCAGTATTTTAGAGTGGGATTTGTAGGATTAGTGTGTAATTAAGATCACAGTTTGCTTTGAAAAAGTAATTTTTCTTCTGCATTTGCAAATCTTGTGAATTGCCATTAAGTGCTTGGAAACTCATTTACTTTTTAGTGATAATTAATAGCCAGTGCCAGATAGGATATGGCCATCTTGGGAGATGCATTAAAATTTTCTTTTGCACAGTAATAAAGTAAAATGTATTTCATGTATTTCCTGAAATTTTGTGAGCGTGCTGACTTCCTGTGTGCTGCACAGGGTTTACTGTCAAACACTGCTGCAGTGACTGCATGGGCAAACAAACCGCAGTGTTTCACTTTGAGTCTATGGAACGCTTTGTGAGATGTAACAATTTTACTAAATATCCACTTTAAGCACAGGAATATCAGAAGCCCAGAAAGAGTTTAGAGTTCCACATGTTACCACCAAACTTGTTACTGTAACATGTCTGACTATTTACCTTTTGAGTTCTCTTGTAATACCCATTTTTCTCATAATAATGATAATTTTATTGGGCTCACATTGTTTTTTTGTAATTTGGTCCACCATGGGACAATCAGGGATGACAATTTAAGGATGACATTTTCCTCTATGAAAGCTTTCTGCTTTGCTTTTTTGTTTCACTTTACTTGTTGTAAATGATCTTTCTACTTAAAACTTTTTAAATATATTGGAACCAATCCATGAACATCTAGTTAAATTAGGCTATTTAAGTTGCTTTTATTAAAATGCAATAGAAAAACCATTACTGATGTGCATCTTAAAACAAAACAATGGCACTATTTTTAAATATGTCAGGGCAAGTTATTTTCAGTTAAGACCGCTCAAAATTCATTTTAGTCTGGGACTAGTCTTAAGCCTTGTCTGTGAAACCGGGCCCTAGTGTATTTGTTAATTTTTCATTAAGACATTTGTCTTAACTTGACGTTTTATAAATGCTTCATCTTATTTATATATTTAGTTTATTCACCCAATGGGCTTTTCTTTCCTGCTCACTGTAGCATGACATCGAGCACAGTTTCTGGTGACAGTACCCCAATTGTCATTGCCCTCCTCTTCATATGGCTTATACTTGTTCTGGCTCTAGTGTTCTTCTACAAGAGACTAAATAAAGACACAAATGGACAATATGAAATCCATCGCCTAATCTTTGCTGAAGGCGGACTACGTGACCAATTGAGACAAGGAGTCGGAGTTGTGGAAAATAGACTTGGTGTCCGCATTTGGCCCCAACCCCATGAAGAAGAGGAGCACCTAGAAGATAATGAAGGAAAATATGAGGAAGATGTTGATAATGACAAACAGAATGAAAGCCAAGAAGAGGAAGAAGAAGAACAAGAAAATCATGACATTAGGGATGACTCTTCGGATGACTATTCCAGCATTGACCTGAGGGAGAGGGCAAATAAGAGAAAAGACAGCAAGAATGGTGAGAAGACTGAAGCTGAAGAAGACAAGGAAAAACTGGAGGAGGCAGCAGGAGAGGATGGTAAACATGGTAAAGAGGTGAAGAACGAAGAGAAAGTTGGATTGCTTGTAGACTTAAAGCCATTTGCAGGTAGTGCTATTTGGTCTGAACAGAGCAAAGATGAAGGAAATGACTTGACTGCTTTATAAAGAACAGAGATGAGCAGAAACTTGTCTTTAGAAATAAATAGCTGGTCAATCAGTTGAATAGGTTTAGTAGGTGTCAAAAACATTGTTTGTAGTTCGTGAGATGTAAAATTGGACCTTTTTGCAAACTGAATGTTTATCTGTCATGTTTTTTTGCAAATGCTGACTGTTTAATGACATTTTTGTAGAATTTTATAGTGATGTAAATATTTTAACATTAAACATTTTTAATGTCAATAACGTGTTTGTGTGTAATGCTTGTCTATTGTTCTGGGTTGACAACAACCTGTAACTTACCTTACTGTAGACAATTAAGGCATTCAACCAACAATAATTGCAACCATGAAACCGTTTTATAACGTTTATACTCGTTTACCATGTTTTTTAAGTCAGATTTTCTGGGTTTATTCAAGATATTGATAATGTCTGACAAATGTAACGTTACTACTCCAGCAGTAGGCCTAACGTATGCCTGTTTCTGCAGATCTGCCTTCGCCAAAGTTACATTACAGATTTTATTCAAACACATCAGCTAATCAAAATATTTAGTTAAACGATATTTAAAACATAAATCTGTATCTGAACAATAAATGATAAAAAAAGCAACAAACGTAACGTTACGCGCAATAGCTAGTAAAACCTTAAAGGCAATACGTTCCTATTACTATCAAGGGGATGTAGCTCAGTGGTAGAGCGCATGCTTCGCATGTATGAGGTCCCGGGTTCAATCCCCGGCATCTCCACTTTTGTTTTACTTCAAGACAATTATTTGCACAAAAATCCCTAATAAAACCGTGGACTTCATTTCAATCTCAGTTTATTATTTTTGTCATGTGACGGCAAAGTTGAAACCATCGTAAATGTATATAGTAAGTACACGATATAGTAAGTACACGAATCACCCAATGCACGTACGCTTGTAAAATTTTGGGGAGGAGGCATTTAAGAGTCGGAAGTTACACTACCCCATAGAACATTGGTCAGTTATGCATCAATGGGCGTGGAGAACCGTACCCCATTGGTCAGTTTAGCGTAAGTGGGCGTATGCGCATGCACACAGTCGAAGAATCCTGCGAGGATGTTACATTCTTAACTAGGATAAGGAAAATATTTAAATGCCGTTTTACAGAATGACTTCTTGTCAAACTGGAGTTCGTTTTAAGCGGCTTGCGTCGACTTTGCATTAAAACGATATAATGCATAGTTCGATTTGCATTTTCATCTGAGAAAAAAATCTGGCACTACTATTATTGTTATATTGCACGGATACTTTTGCTCAAGTTAAAATGGATTCGCTCAAGGAATTACCTATGCCTTCAAAGGTTTAAATGCAAACAAGTACGCACGAAGGGTCTCTTACTGGTGAGTGCTTGAATGACTTTTTCATCGCATTTTAAAGAAAACGGGCCTTTTACTTTTGCAGCTCGCACTTCCAACGTCAATACGAAAATCTAGGTTCTTAATGTGTTACAATTCACACATAAAACG
Source organism: Triplophysa rosa (assembly GCF_024868665.1). Classification (NCBI taxonomy): domain Eukaryota; kingdom Metazoa; phylum Chordata; class Actinopteri; order Cypriniformes; family Nemacheilidae; genus Triplophysa; species Triplophysa rosa. The sequence continues at coordinate 8,599,262 of NC_079890.1, forward strand.
GACACTTCACCCACAATCACACACTGAAACGCTACCATTTTATATCCGGAGTGTTAGTGTTCGGGTATTTATGACGAATAGAATTGAAGGTCCGTCTTGCTCATTTGTCGGTCGAGGTATAGACATTTTTTAAGGGCGCAGTGGTAGTAAATGCGTTACTAAAATGTATTGTATGCAGTACAATAGCTAACATGTTACTTGTGTGCTCAAATTAACCGTTTGCTCATAACCGTACACCTGTTCTTTGCACGGGAATTAGTCGCGGCAATCTAACTAACAGAGCGAAGACACCATCAAATGACAAAACTGGACGTATTTTTTTCTTCCTCGCATAGGTATGAGATGTTGCTAGCCTCGGCCGTGGTAGTATGGGAATGGCTGAACGAGCACGGGCGCTGGCGACCCTACAGCCCGGCGGTCTCTCATCACATCGAGGCGGTGATCCGCAGCGACCCTCGCGGCGCTGGGAGCGTCGTACTGGGCCAGGTCGACTCGCGTCTCTCGCCGTACATCATTGACCTGCAGTCTATGCACCAATTTCGTCAAGATACCGGTGAGACGATTGCGACATTTTAACGTTGTATTTTACGATGCATATTTTTATTATCCATTTCGTGCTAATGATGTAGTGATGTAATGATTCCTCTTATTTGAGTACTTTGTGCTGTGTAAAATCAACCAAATGCACAAATAATCTTTAAATAGTGTAGTGATGATTTATAAAAAATGGTTTGAAAGTCCTCTGTGGTAGCATGATAATGGCAGGGCCTAAAAAGCCTTTATTTATTTATGTATTATTGCTATTTTTATCAAATCTCAAGACAACTCGCCTACATTAGCTTATAGCTTTTTGTTTGTAATTCACTTTTTTGTCACATGACAAAAGAACGTTAGAGTTCAGATTCAGTTTTGCTAAAGATGGAGAAATGCTCTTGTCAGTGCACATGAGTGCTTGGTTGGTGAGAAGGAAGAAATATGTTACATTGAACCCATAAATAGGGGCTACTGAAGCTGAAACAAAGAGGTGGATTGTTGGCTGTCAGAGCTTTGGGAGACTGCATCACCCATGCTGGCAAACTCCATTGTGTAGGGCTGATTACACTTCATGGCAAGATTGAGGAGTGGAGAGAATGGGGTCGACAAAGGGTAGCGACTATTCTTCCAAAAAGAATTGGAGGGATGAGGGAACGTAGAAGTGAAGTGGGGAGGAAGGGGGTATGGATAGATAACTTTGGGTTGCAGCTTATGCACATTTTGATGAAGTAGTTCCTACCTCAACTGCTCTGGATCTGGAACAGACACAAAAAGCATTTGTTTTGTCTTCAAATAATTGTTGTAGCTTTTTGTGGAAAAAATGTTCTCTTATTGTGTCATTACCTCAGAGTTGTTGGTGTCATAGTCAGTTGCTCAGTTTTTGTTATATATCGACTGTTTTTGTGTTTGGCCTTTTAGAGAACATGATATCAAAATTGGGAGTTTTTTGGCTTTCAGTATACTTCTGTTAGCCCTGAAGCCATCTATATTACTTCTAATAGTTCACAAAAATGTTAGAAAATAACACCTGCCTCTGACTAGCAACAGCAAGTAGCAAATAGACCATGCATGGTCACTTCCGCATTGTGTCTCAGCCAGCTCAAGTTACATCCGGTGCACGTAGTGTCCATAGGGTACAATTAAGTTTTTCACTCAAGATGCATATGTCGACAACCAAAAAAGGGAAAGGCTTCAAGCTATATGTTTCAAGCTACATCCACAAATATGAACAAAACTTTTGAACTTACTTGAGGCTTGATCACAGAACGTTTTTTTTTGTAAATGTATTATTAGTAATAATAGTAACAATACTAATAATTAGGGCTGTCAACGGTAACGCGTTAACGCATGCGATTAATTTTTTCAAATTAACGCGTGAAAAATATTTAACGCAATTAACGCAGCATCCGTTTGTTTTGACATTCTTTGTCTAGCGTTACATTATGTAATCACGCTCTTATTCGTGTACAGGCTTTTAAACCACTTAAGTGCGATTTGAAACAGTTGCTTTGACGCGTTCAATGAAGATAGACAGCTTCTAAACTGTGGGATGCGGCAAAACGCAACGCGAGGTCCAGTCTGGTGTAAACAGTCATGGGCTGAAGGCTGCGTCGGTGAATCTCTGTCAGACAGCGCATCCGTGTTAAGTTCTCTTTCGTGCTTGAATGGATAAAACCATACAAGATTATGTAAGAAAGCCCGTTTTGTCTAGCATTTTCTTAAGCAAGACTTCAAAGTGTAAAATAAAATCTTAAATGAATGCAAAGAGTTGAGAAAATGGGAGTGCGGTGACGGTCAGATCTGCGTACCGAGACAGCTCTTAAAGGGGCCACGTTCTTAAACGTGCTGCTGTGACTCCTGTCACTAATGTTAATCAAAGAACAAAATAAAAGAAGAAATCAATGTGATTTTGTAGCTTTAATGAGAATTCTTCTGCATTTAATTTATAATTTAGCATTAAAGACTGTAAAGTGTTTGAGAACTTCCTTCAATTTCTGTATATTTCATGATAGCTCTCAATTATATTGTTGAATGGCTATAATTAATGTTAAAATAATCAATTTAATAGAGACATCAGTTACAGTACTAATATCAAAATGTTTTCTTTCATTCATAAAATGACGCTGTTGAAGAAATATGTTGTTTCTACATCAATTTGAAGATTAAATGTGAAGTTATTCAAATATAAAAGTATATTTTAAAATATTATTGTTATGTGTGATTAATCACAGAAAATGTGTGATTAATCCGATTAATTTTTTTAATCTATTGACAGCACTACTAATAATACTAACACAATAGTAGTATTGTTAGTAAATGTATTGTCAGCACTATGAGAGCGGAAGTGGCTTAGATGGCTGAGATTTTAGTGGATGTATGTCATCACCCTGCGGGCATCCCTCCCTGCATCTACTGGGGCAGTCGTGGCCTAATGCTGGGGCAGTCGTGGCCTAATGGTTAGAGAGTCGGACTCGTGACCAGAAGATTTCCGGTTCGATTCCCAGGGCCGGTGGGTAACGACTGAGGTGCCCTTGAGCAAGGCACCCCTACTTGCTCCCTGGGCGCTGCAGTGATAGCTGCCCACTGCTCCGGGTGTACGTGTGTTCACGACGTGCTGTATGTGTGTTCACTACTCTCTGGATGGGTTAAAAGCAGAGATCACATTTCGGGTATGGGTCACCATATCTGACTAATAGGTCACTTTCACTATTGGAAGTTACTTTGACAATGCACACATTTTTTTGTTGCATAACTAAACACTGGTTGTTGGTATTTTTCATCTTAATTGAAAATGCATCAACACAAAAATGGAAATAAATAAACCTTCTAAGCTATCAAAATTAAAATGGGATCTTTCAATTATACGATGCTAGTATATTTTGCTAGGCTAATATATCTCTACTTTTTCGTTCAGGTACTCTTAGACCCGTGCGTCGAAGCTTCTATGACCCACGATCGGCACCAGGGCAGGGTTGGGTTTGGGAATGGGAAAATGACTCGGGCTCATGGACGCCATATGACACCGAGGTTAGCATTGCCATCCAGGCAGCCCGGGACCGGCAACAGCCCTGGCTGGACTTAACACCATTGGGCTTCTGCTACCTCATAGACCTGCAGAGTATGACACAGATCAATGGACAGACGCAGCGGCGCCGAAGAATCCAAAGGCGCTCAGACCTGGCTTATCCACTTGTGTCTGGCCCTTTGCCTAAACCCCATGCTTGGTCATCTGCTGGAAGTGGTGGACTCCTGGGGGTGGGGGTTTCAGGTGTGAGCGGAGGAAATGGCAGTGCCTATCCTAGTGGAGCTCTTCCGGCTTCTGCCATTACTTCATTGGGTCAACCATGTTCCTGCCAACAATGTATGCTAGTATTGGGTGTCAAGACCCCTAGCATGGCACAAACTCTGGGGCGTAAACCGCCGCCGACACCTAAGCCACCAAGCCCTAAAGCACCGCCAAGGGGACATTCGTACTCGCTAACTCTGCCTCACCCTCCTTCCCTTTCCAGAGTACTCTCCCCACATAGAAACTCCACCTCTGGTGCCAGTGGAGGTTTTGGACACTCGCTCTCGCTCCTTGGCTCAGCCACTGCTGCCCTGTCAATATCCTCCAACCGCCCTCCTCCACCTGCTGTACCGCCACCCCCACCTCCTTCTGCTACACCCCACACTACTTCCACACCCAACCCTACCGTACCTACACCCTCCAACGCCCTTATATCTACAGCGACAACCTGCGCTCCCACGCCCTCTGCTCGGGTTTTGGGTCCTGTTTCAACAGCATCAGCAGCGTGTGCTGCCCCAGTGCCACCTCGCAGCAGCCTGGCTGGCCTTAGCCGCCCCGCCCTGCAAAGAATTGCCATGGCACAGTCACGAGCGCTCATTGCATCAGGGTAAGTTTCCGTAATCATATTACACTTGTGTCTTGATAGTTATTAGTGTGCTGTGAAAAGTCTTGCATGATTTGCATGAAACCTTCATACACAGTTTATTTTATGGTTTGGAAGCAACACTACCCCAACTTTTAAAAGCAGGTAATGTGTATCTCGCAAGGGTTTAACAGAATGAGGTTTAGCTATCCAGTTGTTTCCCACAGGAATTAGACAGACTCGTGGCACTGGTGTTAGCACTTGATATCTGTTTTTCTTCTACTCTCTGATCTTGTCACATTATACTGTATTTTACAACTGAATGCCACTAGCAGTCACTTTAACTTCTGCTAAAATCCTGATTTACATCATCGGACAAAATCAAAATACAGCACATCTCCATTATAGAGCTATATGCTGTTTGTCCTTTCTCCTCAATGTGTTGCTGTATTATGAACACTTCTTTGATTTTAAATGCAAGTGACAGTTAAATCCACTACACAGAGCTAACTACTAGGGGTGACCCCAAATCGCTGACGATTCGATGCTTCGATCGGAGGAGCCTGATTCGACTACCAATCTCACAGTCGAATCTTCGCAGAGGTGTTATGCAATGGGGATCATGTCATTTTGGTTATATGGGCAGTGGCGTAGCAGACGGGCATGCACTGCGCTATTTATGATGTAAAGAAATGGGACATTTTTAGGGTTGGGTACCGAAACCCCCGGCACATATGAGCGCGAGGTCTGGCAATGAATCAGCGCAGGATCGTGTCTTCTGTGCTGTGAGACCGGTATAGAGAAGCAGCACGTTCCGCACGCCCCCGCAGATGACTCGCAAATGAATGTGTCCACCGTTTCCAAACATTTGTCACTTACTGAATGTTTGGGCATTTAAATATGAATTAACACCTTCTCTTTAAATGCATGTAGTCCGTTACTTAGACTGAACTTTGCGCTGCATGATAAACAATAAAAAAAGTAAAATAAGCAAAATATTATAGCAAGCACGGCGCAGACTTTTGTAACTGAATGCAAGCGTGCGTGTCAGGGGGACGGAGAAAGAGTGAGCAGGAAAAAAGGTGAAAGGGACTTTTTGACTGTTTAAATGGTAAGTGTCAGGGATCGGTGGAGACAGAACCCAAATGCAGGCAGTTGAAGGGTTAACAAAAATACTTTTATTAATAACAGAAACGAAAAACCCACGATGGGGAAAACGGTACCAAACAAAACAAGTAATCAAACTAAAATACAAACTAAAAAACACGAAGAATAATCCAAAATAATAAGTCCAATACAAAAAGGGAAAGTCCACAAGAACACGTAATCCACAAGAAGAACGAACGGGAACGAATGAGGCACAACACATCTGGAACAATAAGGAACAAGGAACAATGCAAAGACGAAGGACAATGGGAACTGAGACATTAAATAAGGAAACATTAATGAGGGGAGATTGCACGGGGACGGAGACGGGCAGGTGACAAGACTCAACACTAATGGTAACTGGCGGGAAGATGATGGGACAGGTGAGAGGGATGAAACACTAATGGGAGACTAACGGAGAAACAAGGGGGTGGAGCTAAAAGGATGTCAAATCAAACCGCCACGTGTGTCCACACAAGACAAAACACACACACAAGACATGGTACTGTCACGACCCTGTCCAAAAGGCACGAAAACTCAGAATAGGAAGGACAGGATCCTGACAGTAAGATGCTTTATTGCATTCCTCCTTTACATGCGGTAAATAAAGTAACTTTATTGGTAGTTCATTGGTAATGAACATGCTGTATTCCCGTTTATAATATAATTATATATTAATTATTATCGAGTAGTTTTAAAAATAGTTTTGAGGCGAGATCTGGTCTAGTATTGTATGGCACAGCATTGTTACGTGATGTTTAAGGAAAATTAATTTTAGTATTTGTGGCATGTGTTTTCAAAAATTATGTTCCCCTGCATTTCAGACATTTTGCCTAAACACATTTATTTTGCACATTGTGACTTGATTCTGGCTTATTTCGTTTATTTATTATAAAGGTTCTAAACAAATTCTGTAAATTAATTTTTGATTGTTTTTTGGTGCATCAATGTTGCGCTGTACCCTTAACCACCTGGTGTCGTCCACACATGCACGGGGGCGTGCGCGTGCACACACAAACACACACTCGTCTGATTCGACTATCAGTCGACTATAGGCAAGACGTGACAATTCTGATTCGACTGTAAATTCTTAGTCGGGGACACCCCTACTAACTACACTCGCAGACGAGAGGCAGAGGGCTCGCACACACACAAGCTGTGTCCAGTGTTGCCAGATTGGGTGGACAATTTCCAGCCCAAAGGCTCAATAAAACCCGCCCACTCCAAAAAAAACAGCCCAAATTTTAACTGCCAAAATAATGTGATAGAAATGTATTGCAATGTTCAATCAACGATGATAATGACCATTTTATCTCCTTAAAACAAACTATGACAAGATGAAAAAATATAATTAAACCAGGAAAACAGGTCAAACGGATCAAACATAGCATTAAAGAGAGTTAGAAAATATGACTAATATGCCCAGAAACCACTTCAAAGCGACAATCAAGAAATTAACCAATGACTTTAAGCCTCAAAAAACACATTTTGTGCAAAAAGTCCCCACTATAATTAAGCGGATTCGGAAAGCTGAGTAGGCATTTTCCATTCGTTCATGAACTTGGTTCATGAAAGCAATGGTAGGGGAAACATTGATATTAGTATTCTATTGCAATTCCATCAGTAAAGCATATGACAGATCTATGAGTTTGAAATGCACTTTAAAATTGTATTCATAATAATGAGATGAAACATCTTATTATGGCTTAAATAGTTTCATAATAAAGAGATGGGTCCAAAGTTTTGTAAAGTCTAGTTAACTGAGGTTGTGCAGGGCAAATAGGGCACCCCTCTGTTATAAATAGTTTTAAATCTTTTACTAACTTTATATCTAACAGAACATAATTTTCATGTCAAATTCTTAAATGTAAATCCTAGAGACTGTTTAATGCAGTTACTGTTTAATAACCATTTACATTTTGACAGAGATTTCAGCGTCAGACATGAAATAACTTGCATCTAAACACGGTTTGCAAAAGCACAAGCAGTTTGTCCCGTAGGTCGGTTGTTTATTAGTTACCAAAATGTTTTTTTTTTACATGGATGGATTTAACAGTATTTGCGTATTATTTACAAGAACCGCTTATGGTTACAGAATGGGAAATATTAGAAATAAACTCTATATTACCTGTTTTTATTCCGAGTTGTCTGCAGAACACAACACTTTTCATAACACATTTTTTGTAAAAGCAAAGAAAGTGTAACAACAACAACAGCTAGCCTAGTAGACTCTACTAAATCTACCCGTCGATGAAACGATCTGTCATCTTCACTGATCGGACACAGACTGTGAGGAGCGAGCGACAAATGGCAAATGCGGAGTTGAGTTTAAATGAAAAATAAAATGACTGGCATATAACCTAAACAAATCAAATGAACGAGAGCAGGCGGGGCCCCCTGAAGGGTGGGGCCCCTGGGCTGCAGCCCAGTCAAGCCCAATGGTAAGTCCGGCCTTGGTGCCTTAACATCTGACAGAACTACAGTATGTTTTTCGTGAAGTATATATTGCAGAACATATAATGGAAAATTTAGCAAGTCCAGCAGCTGTCAAAGACGAGTATGATGAACAGAACATGTGTAATCCACGTTGTGAGATTTGAGTTCTCTCCCTACCGTGCAACATATATTAGGGCCACTTTGGCATTGCGATCGCTTCAATATACAAAATCTGGCCCTTTATCGTGCTAAAACCCCGTCACTCATGAGCCATCACATGATCTCAACTGTAGATTGATTGACAGGTGAGGTCTCCCTATCCCAGACCTGATTGGTTAAACTGAACCAATAAGGGCTGTGTTAAGGAATAATGTGTTTATGACTGCACTACACATTATTTTCGAACGTTTTGAAATAACTTGACTAATCAAAAGCAAAGAAAAGGCAAGCTGCTTGGGAGGGTTTTTAATTTCATAAGCAGCCCAAATTTTGTCCACCCGCCCAATGCATTTTTCTCTGGTCTAACCCGTTCAAAACAAGCCCAATCTGACAACACTGGCTGTGCCCCAATTCGGGGGCTGCAACCTTCTAAGGTCGCAGACTTAAAAAACGAGGACTTGTTCTTCAAAGCACGTAGCCTCAAAAGTCCAAGAACCGAACTGAAATGAGACGCCCTAGCCTCACAGAGAATTTCCTAATTGCGTCACCTGCTGCTCATGTTGCGTGGCGACAGCAGCAGGACACAGCAGAGACGTTTCTGACATTTTTTAACAAATACGGAGCCAGAAAAACTATATTTTATTTTAGAGAATATGACACGTTTATGTAGATTAAAACAGCCCAACAGTATATTAAATTAACCAACCTTTTAAATTTAAAACACAATAATGCACCAATAATGTTAATTGACAACATCATATATAATATTAAAACACTGAAATGGACCGTTTTTGTGAATTACATACTTTTATTTAACTAAAGTTTTGAATGCTTATTGAAAAATGTCAAGCCGTTACAGGCGCGCAGTGAATCTCGGGATAGCCAAAGCTGTGAAGGATACATTCGTTCCATCCTTAAAAACCCGTGGAAATAAGGTCGCATTTTGGGGCTGAATTTGAAGCAACCTTTGAATCGGGACAGCCTTACCAGCCTTCAGTCGCGCTGCTGTGACGCAATCGGTCTTAAAATGCAGCCATCAAAGAACGCAGCCCCCTAACTGGGACACAGCCATGGAGCTCATCGGAAGAGAGTGTATGCGAACATGGAAGAGGAGGACGTGCACTTGGCCACTCGCACCAAACAAGTCAGGAAAGAGAGAAGACGCGGAAGCGCAGTTTATCCACAAGTTGATCGATCACAGATACAGTCATTATCCTGGATAGATAAAAAATTACAAAATGTGACGCCAAATATACTTGGGCGGCCATTAATATACCTGGGCGGATCGCCCAAGTAAATGCATTGTATGGGAAACGCTGCTATCATAGTACGTCACCAACATTTTGTTGTACTTCATGTTCTTAATGGGTGAGAATCAGTTTGGCTACTCAGCAGAGCTAAGGTTCAACGTGTTTGTTAAAACAGTGGCTGATTGCTGACACCTAATTCTGTGAATCCCATCAAATTCTGAAAATGTTTCGCCTGCTTTCAACCTCTACTTCCTCATGTCTTACCACTGAAGTATAACAGCTCCGTTTTATATAACATTCGAAAGCTCTCAATTCCAGTCATTAACATCACTGTCTTTTCATTTAGATATGTCAAATCAATCAAAAGTCACAAAGGTTTACTCTCAAGTCGGAAAGTTATTAAGTTACGTAATACTTGCGTTAAGTTATTAAGTCTGTAAATTATTAAGAAAATAAACCGCTAAACGTAAGCGCATGTTGGAGAAGAGCGCTCACATGTAGCAAATACCCACACTAAACAAATACAAACATGTGGATTTATGATTGTATTTTCATTTAGCCCAGTTTAATGCTTTCAGCTATGGGTTTTGGATTTATAACATTCATCTGGGGCCAGATTCACAAAACATTCTTAAGAAGAAAATTATTCTTAACTGCTATATTTTTTCTTAAATTCTAATAGGGATGCACTGAAATGAAAATTCTTGGCCGAAGCCGAACTAAAATGAAACACTTGGCCAAAGGCCGAATACTGAACACCGAACATGTTTTTTTGCATTTCTTCTATTTATTTAGCAATTTTTTTCACTATTGCATGAACTGAATGATCAAAATGTACTTTTTTATATTTTGTCTTGCTTTTCAATATAATACAATTAAAATTGAGCTTTCCCTTATTCAATGGACTTGAGTGCAGAAAGAATGTTATGTACTCTGTTCGCCTACAACAAAGTAGTTAATTAAAAAGTGTCATTCAACATAAGCCAACATCCATGCAAAAGCAATGCATGCTGAGGCTGACTGACAACCATTTCAGTTCACATCTCTCTAAACTCCCGTGTCGTGTCTTTCTCTGACACTTTTAAATGCTTCCACACACTATTGACATGTTTGCTGCATTAATAAAGCGTGCGCGTCTCTTTCTCCGCGCTTGTTGCTGCTTGATCGCATCAGACGCATCAGGCCATATTTCACTTATTTCGGTTGTCGAACATTCGCTGTACCCTAAATTCTAATTTAAGAAAAAAGTTAGGAATGTTATGTATTCCCGAAAAAAGCCTCACGGTTGTCTAAAATCTCAAAAGGTAAGATGTTTAATACATACGTTGTTTCACATGTGACGTGTTTTGAGCCAGAGTCATAATTTTGACATTTACTTGCCATTAAGAATAATTTATATTGATATAATAAATGATAGGTCCCTTACTTTAGCTTTCATTATTAAAAAAGGAGTGCATTTTACATTATTCTGGTACTAAGTGACTCGAAACAGAGAGGGTCACAAATAATTTGGATAGTAATACACAAAAAGTACTATAATAAGCAGTGCTTGAAGTGGGAAAAATAAGGTTCCGATACGCCCATTGCCATATGCAAATTATTACCACATTTGAAATTTCTAGAACGAAAAAACTGCATTTAGACATTGCTGGTACAACATATTTATTTAATAAAGGAACCACTTGCCAAACAACTTATTTAATAATGTTAAATACACATTTCACCAAAAAAATTGTAATTTCATTACCTGTGATGATAGTTCTGCAGTCTATTGAATTCTTCTGTTAATTAAATCCATCATATACACACAGTCATATCTTATGCCTTATATGCTATAAACATATGTTATGTTTTTAGGCATGTCAAGTCCAATACACATTACATTATGTGACAGACCACCTAAGTTTTCGTTTAAAACAGCAGAATTCGGAAAAGATAGGTAGTTTGCATCTCTGAAATCTTTCCATTTATCATTTTTATTGAATGTGAGAAGGCAAACATAACAAGGCCAACAGTTTAAACCCTAGATGGAAAGCCTGCAATCTTTAGCCAAAAAAGCGTAACGGCTAATGCTAACACCATGTCTCCAGCAAAACGCAGGAGCGTACTGGCCCACTTCAAGCACTGATAAGATGTATGATTTTAGCGCTTGCAAACATTTTCGCTAAAATGTGATCATAAATGCTGTTTAACACATCATATGCTACATTATACAGGCTATATAAGAATGTGAGGTGCTTGTTACACACACAGGTGCAATGTTCGCACTTACAGTTGAAACGAAACAAAATGCAGTCATGTGACAACACGTGGAACACATATTAAAATGTTTAAAAACTGGTGAGACAGAGTTTGTTAACATTACTTACATTAGGTATAAAAATGCCAACATAATATTAGAAGATTAACAATAATTAATTTATTACCATAACTTGTTCGGAGCGGTTGTTCTTGGCAAATTCATATTCGTTTGTTAAAAATATATTAAGTAATGCTAATTTCAACAACATGAAAATGTACATTTCACTGCAACTAATGTTAATGAATTTGGCCTTAGCATAAGACTGGCACCTTTTTCCAAATCTAAACCCTTCCTTTTAAGAAGTTCAAATAGGGTCATCACATTCAAGTTACATCCTGTAAATAAATTTGCATGGTCGCATAATTAACAGGGAAACGAGCATTACATGGCTCTGTCTTTGTTGCGGGGTAAATTTTAGGATCTGAACAGTCGGCATGGAGGTATCACGCCCGTTTACTTTATCAACATTATAAACAATAATGTAGGGCTGCTCGATTATGACAAAAATCATGATCACGATTATGTTGGCCAATATTGAGATCCCGATTATTTAACACGATTACTCATTAACTTTTAAAACAACATAGAAAAATGAAAACTTGGCTTTTAAACTGTGAATTCAACTGCAAAATAAATGTAAAGAAATAGCACAGCTGAAACACTGTAAAGGAAAAGGGTGCACTGTGGATTTATACCACAAGAAAAGAGAGGATCCTTGCAAAATGGAATGCAGCACAATAATCGTTTTGCCTCGATTATTTTGTTTTTGTAATTGTTGAAGGCCAAAATTGTTGATTACGATTAATTTTCGATTAATTGCACAGCCCTACAATAAAGCCAGCTATTCTTGTCAGATGGGTTTTGTTTGCGGGAGTTAGACCTATATGCTTGCTTTTCTTATCAAGAACATGTAAAACAAAATAAACAAGCTAACCATATATCACAGACTGTCAGTATACATTGCGTTCTGTTCGTTTGGTTTTGTATGTTTTCTTTTTGTATTATACCGTTCTGAACAGGGTTAAATGCAGTTTTTATGTATTTTTCTATTTTTTCCCTTTTTTCAACATTAAAAAAACCTATACAGGATATGATATTAATGCGTTATATCGAATATTTAATGATAATTATAAGCTTGATGTGAAATTGTGACTAAATAAAAATTTAACAAATAAGGTCATTATTAACTCAATTTAAATAAACAAATATTCGCATATTCTTTTTTATGATCTCAAATATTCAAATATGAATTTATTGAAAAATGCCCATCCCTAGGATGGAATATGGTCATTAGACCAAATTTCTATGAGGCTCCGCACCTCCTCACAACTCCAAGTTTGTCCGCGAGCTGCCATGCTAGTGCAAACTGTCAACAAACTCCATAATGCACAGCGCAGCTGACTACGACAACTGGTTTAGTTCACAAAAGTGCAGTACTTTTTGCATTTGGGTCTCTTCAAGGTCGAATCACGTTCTCACCACAAACGAACCGCTCCAGGGTTCGTTTGAAAGCGTACCGAGACCACCTTTTCAAAGAGGTCTCGGTACGCTTATTTGGTCCGCTTTTGGTGCGCACTCGAGTGCGATTGCTGCATTCACACCTGCCCAAACGAACCGCACCAGGAAGAAAAACGAACTCTAGTGCGATTCAACCGTACTAAATGTCATTAACATTTAATGATATTAACATTTAATGACCCCTGGTCATTAACCCGTTTTCTTGATCTAATTTCGTCATTGCACATGGCAGTCACAGACCTCTATCTGTTATTTTCAGTTAACTGTTCTGGTTGAAAAAAAAAAAAAAAAACCATCATGGGACTTTCTGTATAAGTTAATTTAAAAAAACACTCTACAATGTTCTGGGAATGTTGTGTTATGTTTACAAAAATAAAACGATGTTCCTAGAATTCATATGTCGTTAATTGATTAATCATGCAGCTCTAATTGGATTATGTATTGTAAGGCTGATGATAAAAGACAGGTGATGTGTATAATTTATGTAGTTTCCATAGAGGCCTTGCTCCAAGATTAAAACATTAAGTAGATTAAAAAACAATTAAATTGATTAAAATGGTGTCACTGGCATACATAAAACATTGCTCAGTTTGATTGAACATACTGACTTTACTGACACAGCAGTAGTGACTTATAGTGTGTAAATAAGGGATAATATACAATATACCGGTTGTTATCGAGAGAGATAATCTGATGAACTGGATCAGAACAGCATTGTTAGTACCCCTCCACCACAGTAACTGGTGAATACTGTGACAAAGTTATTGATTTTCCCATGGAAATGCCACAGCAGACAAACTAATGTGATGTTTTCAAATGAAATTACAGAGACATCTTTTGAAGTAGCAATGGCAGGTCCTGAATCTTAAGACGGTGGGACACTTATCTTGATAGCTCTTTTCACAGTGTACATTGTTGCAAAGCATCTTTATGGTAAATATGTTATTGAAGGAAGATAATGCAAAAATATCTTTTTTTTCTTATGCCTTGGTTTTTCTTATTTGCATACATTCAGTTGTCTGAACTTTTTGTAAGGAATATTAAATTTGCAGTTATGGCTGCATGACACCAAGCTGTAAATACTTGTAAACCAACTAAATTGAAAATACTAATACAATTAAACCAAACCAAACCACTACCAAGGTTTGTTGAATGTTTTACTTGTTGGAAGGCAAGCACATAGTTAGAAAGAAAAGGAAATTAAAGGAATCTTTGTGTGCATAGTTCTCTAGATGAGAGTCTACTGTGAGTGTCAACAGGTCAGTCTTGTTCATTAGAGACCCCCCTTTGGTCTCGTTCTGCCTGTTCCCAGGCTCAGTTCATTCTTGGGGCCCCTTTCGCCCCATTATGCGAGCGGTTTAGAGTGTGTGTGTGTGATGAGAGCGTATCCAGGGCAACCTTTGTTTGCAGTCTGCAGCTTGGGTTTTGTATTTGCAACACAATGCAGTAGGGGGGAATGTCAGTGGAAAGACGGGGGATAGACTTGGTAGTCTGTGTGAAGGAGGTTTGGGAATAGTTGCTTAAGTGAGCAAGTGTTTGTTTTCAGAATGTGTGTGAGAGAGAGTCTTGTAGACACGAACGTCTGTCTCTGACGTTGGATGATCTTTAGGTTTAGGCATATAGGAGAAGGAAAAGTACAAGAGACAACAAACAGACACATTCAGACATGCACTGTATCAGAGTACCAATCCTGATTTATTTCTGTTTTAAGCTTGATTCACATAGAGGGCGATGTGATGAAGCGAAACGAATATCAGACAAACCAAGCTTTCATATCAAGAGCGAAACCGTTTATCGTCAACAACTATTTCACTCCGGTAAGCCAGGTGGCGCTGTATAAGTTTTCATGACGGTGTCATATTTTAACCAGAAAATGGTCTGACTGGTTATGACTGCTTTGTTTATAGCGCTACCTAAGCATGTTTTCAAGTTATATAATGTAACAGATAGGCCCCTATTGCTAATCTGGCATGAAAAGGTCACTGTATGCAGTTATGTTGAAATGCAGATCCTAGACATTTACCTATGTGATATTTTACTGGCGAGTTTGTTTTTAACTAAAGGAAATATAAATCACTTTGTATAAGGGATGGGCATTTTTCAATCATTTCATATTTGAGTATTTGTGCTCATAAAAAAACAAATATTTGTTTTAAAAGTTAATAAGGACGTAATTTGTTACGTTTTTATTTAGTCACAATTTCACATCAAGCTTATAATTATCATTAAATATTCATTAAAAAAAAAAAATCATACAAAAACCAAACATACAAAACAAAACGCAACGTATATTGGATAGTCTGTGATATATGGTTATCTTGTTTATTTTGTTTTACATGTTCTTGATAAGAAAAACAAGCATATAGGTCTATTTTACTCTGGTGAAAGTCTGATCAACAAACCGACGGTTAACAAGCTGACAGCAGAGAAAACGTGCTGCTCTTCTCACACTCCTGGTAACAAAACCCAGATCTGACAAGAATATCTGGCCGTATTGTTTATAATGTTGATAATAAATAAAGTAAACAGGCTTGATACCTCCATGCCAACTGTTAATTGATCCTAAAAACAAAGACGGAACCATTGTAGTGCCTGTTGTCCTGTTTATTAAGTGACCATCATCTGAGGAAGAATTACTAATACTGCTGTCGGCAGTATTAGTCCATACGGAGCAGTCGGCACTTGAATCGCTCTGCCACACAATTTGCACAGCCTTGCAGCAGTTGAACGTGTCTAGAGATGCTGATTAGCTTGTACAGGTGTGTTTTATCAGAGTTTGGGCTAATCTCGGCAGGAAAATGGATCTCGCGAGCCAGAGTTGAGAACCCTGATGTAATGCTAGGGCTGGGCGATTTGGCCTAAAATCAAAATCTCGATTAATTGAACATTTTAACTCGATTACGATTAATGAACGATTATTTTATTTTTTATTTTTTTGCCCTCATAGTTCACTGACAAGTTTTGTACAGTAAATATGCTCACATATTACAAGTGAGAGATTTTTGAATGAAGGGTGCATTACTTGATTTTAAAATAATTGAAGGAAACACACACTATATACTATCTATGATTATTTATTGAACATCAATGTTGAACAACTGAAATTAAAGCACACATTGACTAAAACGAACAGTCACTTTGTTCTTATAAAAAAAGTAAAAATAAATAACTTGCACTTTTGGAAACAAAATAAATTATTTTCAATGTTTTTCATATTAAAAGTAGAAAATAAGCAGTATCTCTTCTAAATAAAATAACTCTTGTATATCCTGTAAATAATATTTTAAACAGTGCATTTCTTGTGCATCTTCTGTAAACAAATATTTTAATGTGCAATGTATCAATGTAAACAACAGATTGTTGTAATGAAAATAGAACTCTCTTAAACACTGTTGCGTGAGGTGATCTTAGTGATCTTGAATTTACTCTAAGTTCTTACTAAGAAACACGAGCATGTTAACCTTTTCAGGTTTCAGGCAGGACCTGAGGCATGTAACAATGTTTCCGCCCGAACTGAAAACCCGCTCTGATGGGGAGCTAGTAGCTGGTATGCAGAGATACTTTTTTGCCACCTTACTTAGAGTGGGAAAGTGTACATGATGCTTCCTCCACCAGTCCAGTGGATTTGCCTCACTATCCAGCATGGGGGACACCAAATAGCAGCTCATCTCTGCTTCTAGCGATTGCTGAAGTGACAGAGTGGGTGTAGCTGAAGGTGTTGCCTCACTCCCTTTAAAAAAGCTTCCTAATGACTTCTTTTGCTTTTTT
Organism: Triplophysa rosa; assembly: GCF_024868665.1. Taxonomy (NCBI): domain Eukaryota; kingdom Metazoa; phylum Chordata; class Actinopteri; order Cypriniformes; family Nemacheilidae; genus Triplophysa; species Triplophysa rosa. The sequence goes on from NC_079890.1 coordinate 8,616,244, forward strand.
GCTACTGCTGATGAAGTTGTTGGTTCTGCAGTCTCTGTAATCTGACTTTCTCTGCAGACTTCAGCTTCTGACATCTTCTCCATCTCTGTTTTCACTTTCTCCTGAATGGTGGGGACATTGTGAGCAGAAATGTAGGTAGCTTTAAATCTGGGATCAACAAAACTGGCTGTGTCCAGTAGTTCTTCTGTGATAGGATATGAGTACTTCTCCTTAAGGTACCTGAGGATGCTGGTTTTGATAGTTTTAGTCAGCTCCACATCATCTTCCTCCTCAGCAAGCACTCGTGAATTGAGGATGTGCAGTACAGGCTTTACAAATGAAATGGTCACATACTCTTCCCCTGATAGGGCGTCTGTGAACTCCATCAAGGGGGAAAGAGCCTTGCTGACAGCCTCTAAGACATCCAGGTCAGCCCACGATGGAACAAGGTGCCTGGATTTTTTGTCTTCAGAAAGGACCTGTGTAATAGCTTTCCTTTGTTCGAGGACTCTTGCAATCATCATTTGCATCGATCCCCATCTGGTAACGCATGCTGTTTTTAGCTTGTGTTGTGGCAGGTTCAGTTCTTGTTGCACCTTCATTAATGCCTTCTTTTTTTTCCAGCTATAGGAAAAAGCACTGACTATGTTTTTGCACACCCTCACTGCACGTGTCACACGTTGATCTTTCAATCCATTTTCTGAAACACACAAAATTAATACTTTTTTTATTATTATTGACAATATTTTATTTATACCTGAAGCTTTAACAGTACCAAAATTAAATGAGCCTCTTATATTTCTTAAATAATATCAGATTAACAACACATTTTTACAACACAATGATTTTTACTTTAATGATGTAGTGTTCTGTTACATTGTAATGTGACCTTAACATTATAACACTGTAATATCAAGCATATTGTAACATTTATAAAGGTGCTTTATGAACAAATTTAGCGTAGCCAGAATATAATAAACGCCAGATATGCCCAATTAGATAACATCCCAATGCTATTATATTTAATTAAGCTGACGTGTACTTACCAATTGCAAGGTGTAGTCGGTGTCCAAAACACTGCTGCCGTATCCATTCATTAAGCGCAGCAGCTTTGACAACATTAGCACCGTTGTCTGTCGTAATGGCTGAAAGTTTTTCTTCCGCAAGGTCCCATTCAGAAAGCATATCTTTCAGACCTTGCGCAATCATATCTGCCGTGTGATCGGCTGGAAAATATGCCGTCTCAAGGCATCTCTGGCGCAGCTTCCAATCGTCGTCAATGTAGTGCAAAGTAAGGCTCAAGAATGGGTCCATCGTCCTACTTGACCAGAGATCATATGTGGCTGCAAAGTGTTGAACATTTTTCAGTTCAGCAGCTACAGTTTTACAACATGTCTTGTACATGTCTGGCAGCGCAGTTTTAGAAAAATGTGATCGCGATGGCACAGTGTATCTTCTGTCGAGAGTTTTAACGAGGTGTTTAAACCCGCTTCGCTCCACTGTAGCCAAGGGAGTCATATCCTTTGAGATGTAATAACAAATAGCGTCAGTTATTTCTTTCCATCTTCTTGAACTCTTCTCATACTGTGTGGCATTTGTGAACGCTTGTGTTATCGACATCTGCTTTGCGGAGGCACTTGTTGCTGGGCGCTTGTCAGTCTCTTTTTGTTTTTTTTGAGCCATGCACTGTTCATATTCAGTAACGTGATTGTGCTCCAAGTGTTGAAACAAATTGGTGGTGTTACCTTTGGGCGTCAAAACTGTTTTTCTACAGTGTCTACATCTGACTTCATTTTGTTCGATGTCATCCTTACTGAAGCCAAAATGTGTCCAAACGACGGAGACTGCGTTTTTCTTTGGTACAAGCTGCTCTTGTTGCTCAGTTGTCTCAGTGTTTAAGCTCTCCATGCTCGACATGTCGGCGGAATAACGTGACGTAACAGAGCGGGGTCACGTGACTCCACACGCGGTAGTGTTTTTAAAGGGAAAGTAATCGGAATAATCGACCTGGAAAAATTTGATCGATTATAGGTTCTGAATGTCGATTTCGATTACTTTTAGATTAATCGCCCAGCCCTATGTAATGCCACGTTCTGCCCTGCCCTGGGGTTTTCGTGACGGTTCGATATCGATACACGTACCGTTACAGCCCTAATCCAGTGTGAAGCCGGCTTTAGACATGGAAAGTGCATTACCATCCAGTGAGGTGGCTCTGTTGAGGAAATAATTCCTTCCTAAAAACAAGACATCAATACAATAGTGGGTAAATAGAAACTAAACAGAAAACAAATGATATTACTGAATTCCACTAGCATTCTAAACATTAGATAAAGTATAACTATAATACACACCTTAAAATTCCAATCAAACAGAACTGAGTATTCTGATAGACCATGGTATTACAGTATCAAACAAGATTAACGCTGCTTTGCATCAGCTGGTTCTTTGCCTCCACAATGTCATGGATTATGACTAATTTATTAATCGGTACAAATAATCATAATTAAATGGTGCAGCCTTATATAGCTGCTGCTATGAAATTAATGTTAGACAAAGTGAAAACCACTCTTTTGACACACACTGCTTTTGACAGATTAACTTTTGGAACTTTATGTACAGTATGCAGAGAGACTGAGTATTGAACTACAGTCAGTGCTGCATTAATTTTACTTCAGGTATAAATACAACAATACTGTATACACTGCGTTCCAAATTATTATGCAAATTGGATTTAAGTGTCGTAAACATTTAATTTTATATTGTTCAATTAAACTTATGGATGGTATTGTGTCTCAGTGCTCTTTGGATCACTGAAATCAATCTCAGACACCTGTGATAAGTAGTTTGCCAGGTGAGCCCAATTAAAGGAAAACTACTTAAGAAGGACGTTCCACATTATTAAGCAGGCCACAGGTTTCAAGCAATATGGGAAAGAAAAAGGATCTGTCTGCTGCCGAAAAGCGTCAAATAGTGCAATGTCTTGGACAAGGTATGAAAACATTAGATATTTCACGAAAACTTAAGCGAGATCATCGTACTGTGAAGAGATTTGTGGCTGATTCAGAGCACAGAAGGGTTCGTGCAGATAAAGGCAGAATGAGGAAGGTTTCTTCCAGACAAATTCATCGGATTAAGAGAGCAGCTGCAAAAATGCCATTGCAAAGCAGCAAACAGGTATTTGAAGCTGCTGGTGCCTCGGGAGTCCCGAAAACCTCAAGGTGTAGGATCCTCCAGATGCTTGCAGTTGTGCATAAACCTACTATTCGGCCACCCCTAACCAATGCTCACAAGCAGAAACGGTTGCAGTGGGCCCACACATACATGAAGACTAATTTTCAAACAGTCTTGTTTACTGATGAGTGCCGTGCAACCCTGGATGGTCCAGATGGATGGAGTAGTGGATGGTTGGTGGATGGCCACCATGTCCCAACAAGGCTGCGACGTCAGCAAGGAGGTGGCGGAGTCATGTTTTGGGCTGGAATCATGGGGAGACAGCTGGTGGGCCCCTTTAGGGTCCCTGAAGGTGTGAAAATGAACTCTGCAAGGTATGTAGAGTTTCTGACTGAGCACTTTCTTCCATGGTACAAAAAGAAGAACCATGCCTTCCGTAGCAAAATCATCTTCATGCATGACAATGCACCATCTCATGCTGCAAAGAATACCTCTGTGTCATTGGCTGCTATGGGCATAAAAGGAGAGAAACTCATGGTGTGGCCACCATCCTCCCCTGACCTCAACCCTATTGAGAACCTTTGGAGCATCCTCAAGCGAAAGATCTATGATGGTGGGAGGCAGTTAGCATCAAAACAGCAGCTCTGGGAGGCTATTCTGACATCCTGCAAAGAAATTCAATCAGAAACTATTCAAAAACTCACAAGTTCAGTGGATGCAAGAATTGTGAAGGTGATATCAAAGAAGGGGTCCTATGTTAAAATGTAACTTGCCCTGTTAGGATGTTTTTGATTGAAATAGCTTTTGATTTCAGTAAATATGACCTCCTAATGCTGCAAATTCAACAAATGACCATTTTCAGTTTTTTACAACCTATGAAATGTTTTCAAACTCTGTTGTGCATAATAATTTGGAACAGTGCATTTTGAGTTTTTCATTTTTTAAATAAATACTGTTGTCAGTGGGAGGTTTGTTCAATAAAATTCCAAATGTACCCTAACTGTTGATTACTTGAAAATTATACTGACTGTCATTTGCATCGACAAATTAGGAAAACCAGAGAAAGATATCATTTGCATAATAATTTGGAACGCAGTGTAAAGCATCAACAGGGCATCACACCTTATGTGCTGCTGAGGGGTGCTGTTGGACAGGGTTCGAGCTCTGACTGTGTGTCTGCTCCTGTGTGTTGGACGTGGCTTCACTGCGCCAGAACACTCTGATAAAGCGGTTGTTCAGAACAGCTTCGGGACTGGAGATGGCCCTCCATGCCTCATTGTTGGCTGTGTACTGGGTCAACACTGCTTCCAGGTCTCCCCCGGACAGAACTAACACAATTAGAACAATCACTGTTTTTTTATGTTCAATCAGTCAGAAATCATAAGAGTTGAACAACATTTTGCCTATTGCATGTTTTAAGCACAACAGTGAGTGCCTGTGTTTATAGCAGCTTGTCCATTTAATTACACTTCACTTTAAATAACAATTTCAGACCTACATTAAACACACTGTTTCCATCATTTGTATCTGTTCTATTTGCCATTGATTGTTATTTCATTACTCATTTTTTGCTGCTATTTAACAATTGCTTGATAACTTTTTACTTACATTACTGAGCTGAAGTGATGCTCCAGGTTGCAGGTACAAAAAAAAAAAAAAACTGGCAACATAGAGACAATGGTGAATAAGTAAATGCATAACTACAACCTTGTGTTAATTTAGTTTACAGGCTTCGTAAGGACAATGTTGTTTAGCTACGCTCAAGCAAACAGTTTTGTGGTTTTATTTCCAATTGAAATAACCAAACGGCCATCTTAAAATGATAAAAAGTTTAATGTTTTACACTTCATAGATGCTGTATGTGGTTGTTTTAAACAACTAAAACGGCTTTAACATTTCCCAAAGAGATTAACTGCGGCTCCCCTCAGACAGGCCGTGTGCTAAGCTAACACGACGATAAATTAAAAAATAAGGTTTCAAAACCTAAACCGTATAACACATAACAACTTCAACAACAACATATTGGTGGAATATTTTATATATAAGTGTAAAGAACTATGTAAAATCAAAACATCTAGCTTACCTCAGAATCAGATGTACTCCGGTGACGGTTGAAGTGTGCTCGAGCTACTAACATAACTCAGGCTCCTCCCACCAAGTTTTCAAATAAGGATATGATTCCGACCAGATGTGTCATTGTTTATAACCTCATCTCGATATTGAATGTTTTATTTCCGACGTAAACCGTTCCGATGTGCCGACCGAATTATTAGTGAATGTTGATTCAACATCGAAATTTGATTGACCACCGATATACCTTTCTAACCGGAAATTTGACCAAATTAGACGGACTTAACAAAAGACAATTTTCAATGTTGTTATTTGGAACAAATTTAGATGGACCAAAAAAAGGCCAATTATCTAAGTCGTTTTTGGGACAAATTTGGACCAAATTTAGACGGACCAAAAAAAGACCAATTTTCGACGTAAATTTTTGGGCTAAAAGACGGCCAGGATGGGCCGACTTGATTTTGCCCCAAAAAAGACGTCCAAATGATGTCTGGTGCTGGGTGGGGTCTGTCTTGTTTAGCTTATTGCATTTGCATAAATAAATAAAATCAACTAAGGTAGCCTAACTAAGGAATTACAGCGTGTTTTAAAACAAAACAAAAAAACATCTGTGTGAATTTATTTACAGGCGACGACCCTATTTGAAGTTCTTAGGAGGAAAATACAGGCTTTAGGTATGGAAAAGGGTACCAGTCTTATGCTAAGGCCAAACTTATTAACATTAGTTGCAGTGAAATGTACATTTTAATGTTTCAAGTTGTTGAAATCAGCATCAGTTAGCCTAATATATTTCTAACGAATGAACAACCGCTCAGAACAAGTTATGGTAATAAATAAATTAATCAACTAATCATTTAATGTTACGTTGGTATTTTTATACCAACTTATATATAAGTAATGTTAACGAATTCTGTGGCTCACGTTTTTAAAACTATTTAATATGGTGATGTGAGTCGAGCATAACACGTGATCCGTCAGACCGCCGTGTGTGAACTTAAAATATTTAAACTAGCTTGCGATCTGACTGAACAAAGGTTTGGGAACACATGCAAATGATTTTTTATATTTTCTGTATATTATAAAGTCATTACAGATGAAGTGAAGAAGCGTTAAATAAGACAAGACAATTCTAACCCTGTGGTGATGCAGTTTTTATTCTCATGAAAAATACGAATATTCAAATATATATTGCGTTTCATGTGTGAGAGAAAAGTGATCATATAACAAGTCAGTCACTCTATGGTGAGTTAACCCTTTAGTGCCTTCATATCCTTCAAAGCTTTATTTATAACTTGGATCTAAATGAGGATGAAACAGGCAGATATAACAAATCATAGTAATGCAATCTTCTTTAAAAGCGCTTTGATGAAGTTCTGGAAGATATTTTGCTCATTGATGTACATTGTTGTACTGTGGTACCCTGGGCCAGTGTGAAAGGAAAATGGGCACGCGCTGCCAACGCTCTCCCTACGTGCTGCTCCCGCTCTGCCTCTGCTCAGTTTGAAACGGGCGTTAAGCTTAAATCTAATTCGATGGCCTGTTTCTCCGTCCTGCGAATATAAAAAAAATTGTCGTACTGGAGATGAAAAAAATCACATTTTCAGCATGTGGATGTTCGTCATTCATAGGAATCTATTGTTTTTGTTCTAGCGTGTTATGACGACGAACATTCACCGAATATTCGCGGGCAGTGTGAAACGTTGCGTCACGGCGAGACCAAATGTCGAGGATAATCAGCAGCCCTCAGCACTCTCAATCGATGGTGCGTTGTGCTACATCATCGTCTGGGTGTTTATCACAGCAGCTCTCACCCTCTACATGAAGGTGTTCGGCAACTCGACGTTGCGGCGAGACCCAATGTCGAGGATAATCAGCAGCCCTCAGCACTCTCAATCGACGGTGCGGTGTGCTACATCATCGCCAGGCAGGTAAATCAGCAGAGCCGATCTCCTCTCTGGGGGCTTCCCCACGGCGAGGGATCCGCACTGCCAGCCATCGAACCACCCCCTGGGAGGTCGATGAAGCAGAACGTACCCCTAGCCTCCCTTTCTCGGTCCCTGGGAGCCTGACAAGAGCTTCCCAAACCGTCACGGTGACTACGGGATACGATCCGTCTCGGCTACGCGATCCAACTCCCCAGACGCCCGCCCAGGCGTTTCGGGGCATCCTCTCAAACCTCAGTCAGAGGCAAGGATGCTCCCGTGATTTGGGCCGAGGTCGCCACCCCTCTGGAGAGGAAGTGATCATGCTCGTCCCTCTAGCTGAGATGTTCAATGGGTTTTACAGCCCGTACTTCGTCTCCAAAAAAGCGGGGGTTGCTAGATCTGCGTACCCTGAACAGGCACCTACTCAAGCTGCCGTTCAGGATGCTCACGCAGAAGCACATCCTGGCATCTATCAGATGTCAAGATTGGTTCATGGCAATCGACCTGAAGGACGCTTACTTTCATATCTCGATTCTCCCACGTCATCGCCCATTCCTACGGTTCGCTTTCGAGGGTCGGGCATATCAGTACAGAGTCCTCCCTTTCGGTCTGTCCCTGTTCCCACGAGTCTTCACGAAGATGTGGAAGCCACCCTCACTCCCCTCAGGGAGAGAGCTGTGCAGGTACTAAACTATCTCGACGACTGGCTCATCTTGACACACTCGCGAGATCTGTTATGTACACACAGGGACCTAGTGCTTCGGCACCTAGATTGATTGGGACTACAGGTCAACCGAAAAAAAGAGCAAGCTCTCCCCTGTGCAGAGCACCCTCTTTCTTGGTATGGAACTCAACTCTGTCTCCATTACAGCGCGACTGACTACAGAGCGCGCTAAGTCAGTGTTGAACTGCCTGGAACACTTCAAGCAGTCAGCGGTCCCCCTGAAACAATTTCAGAGGCTCCTGGGCTCATGGCATCCTCGGCGGGGGTGATACCCCTCGGGTTGAAGCACATGAGACCGCTCCAACACTGGCTACAGAGTCGAGTTCCCTGGAGAGCGTGGCACACCGGCAGCAGGTGGATGGTGATTACGCCTCTCTGCCGACGCTCCCTAACCCCTTGGTCTTCAATGACCTTTCTACGGACGGGGGTCCCTCTCGGGCAGGTCACGAGGCACGTCGTGGTGACGACAGATGCCTCCCTGCAGGGTTGGGGTGCCGTGTGCAACGGGCACGCAGTGTCGGGGCGATGGACGGGCCCCCGCCTGCGCGGGCATATCAACTGCCTAGAGTTGTTGGATGTGCTACCTGCACTGAAGGGGCTACAACCTCTCATGCAGGACAAGCACGTGCTGGTCCGGTCGGATGTAACCTCAGTTCCCTGATGGAGGGAACGAGACGTTGTGTCCCTTATGCCACAATGCGTGCTGCCCGCTGCAGCAGTCGTGAGAGGTCTCAGGCTCCTCAGAGCAAAGGTGAATGAATGCAGCACGCCGTCTCCCTTTTATACCCGGATATCCGGGGGCGGAGTCCAGCATGCAAATTTCATTCGCCAATTTCATTGGCCTTTTCTAAACTAGTCAGAAGTTGATAGGTTCTCAAGAGCGAACCCCATCTGTCGGTTCGACACAACGTCTTGTTCCCTCCATCAGGAAACTGAGGTTACATCCGTAACCAAGACGTTTATTTGTATGTAGATACTATATGCTTAGAGGCTATTTTGCGGGAGTCCCGCCATTCTCCTGCAGCCCGCGCACACCAGTGTCTTACTGCCCACACCCATCAAATCTTGTTGCAAAACATTTCCTAGCTCTTATTTTATTTATTAATGACGTCATTGACTCAACCTCAAAAAATCTAAGGTCGCTCAACCCCTAGTGCCAACCGGACAACAGCTGCAGATACACAGAAACGGACACAATGCTAACAAAAGAGAGGTCACTTAATAACACTTGCAGTAAAAAAATCCAACCATAAGTGGACACGTAGTTTTACTTTACACAAAGTAAATTGAGAAGACATTTAATTTCATATGTTGGTAATAATTTAGTGTTTATAATGCCAATACTTGAACTTAAAAGAATTTTAGCTGGAACTGACATGTTTTCTAGAGAGCAAAAGTTTTGTAAAAAGTCTGTACAATAAACTGTTAAAAGGATTTGATGATCGCTAGTCTAGTGATTGTACGTTATTCGGAGTTTCCATCATTCAGGTTGGATTTCAGCTTTAAAGGGGGATGCAAAGCTATTTTATTAATTCCCACTTATTTACACTGTTACAATTGTTGGATTCTCATGCTAAACATGAGCAAAGAGTTAAGAAACGAGTTGGACTTATTACATAGTATTTCTATGCAAAATACACTTCCTCAGCTTTCGAACAAATTTTGCAACCTTCTTTTAAACCATGGATAACCGTGACGAAACGGAGGTCCTTATTCCTTTTATGGGCAATTTCCCCCGGAACAGCGCACATGCACACATAACCAGAAGGGGAGCGAGAGGAAGAGTACACCCATCAATGTACTTCGTTTTGTTGTACAAGTGTGTTTGTTTGTTCACTGCATTTCGGTGATGAATGTCACAGTTGTATATAAACGGTGGATATAACGCTGGATTTGCAGATCGTTTGAAACTAATAGATGGAGCGGTCCCAGCGCCAAAATATGTTTAGTTGGCAATTGGTGCGAACGTGCATAATTTAAACAATACGAACATGTAGTGAATCAACACTTATGCAGGGTTAATGCAATGTTATATTGTGTGCTCTTGCTTTAGTTCTGCCCACTGCACGCCTCCAGGAGCTCGACTGTTTTTGGAAATAATCGTACAGCTGTATCTGTCTTTTATAAATGTGAAAAAAATAAAAGCCTCTGCAGAAATATTAAGTATGCAATACTACTCTATAGGTTCTCAAGATTAATATAGCCCCTTTCACACAGATATCCCGGAAAATACACAGATAATTGTTTCAGATTTTGTCACAGGATCGTTTGATTCATTCATACTGCCAGTGATTTTCTGGAATCTGTGCATGTGTTCACACAGACACATGATGTGACGAGTAATGTACTATAATGTAATGTTATGTTATGTGAACGAATGGCTGTCACGGTGAAGGGTATTCTCTTGCGGTGTTTTTAGGTGGCTCAATAGCACGGTTTGCTTTTATTACCACCTTACTTCTATATTTAGTGCCAAATAGGCATAAATAAGATCTAATTTGGGGTTATTATTATCTAGCATATATGTCAGTTTTAAAACAAATAAATTATTTTTTATTTATATATGTATTGGTAAATGCAGAACAACAAACTGCAATGAGGCGCAAAAGTTGGCTATACCCCAACAAGCTTACGCTAAATATAATATATATAATCTTAATACAAATTATAACAGAATGCTGCAGAGTTTTAACAAAAATTAGACAGTATTTTTGCAACTATAACTTAAGGCACTATTACAGGGCATTTTCCAGTAATATGATGTATAAAAATGTGACCTCAAAAACTAAGTTGTTTTTTCTTAACAAATTTTGAGGGTTTTTTTTCATTTAGATTTTATAACTATTTCAGAACAAGCTTGCGCAGAGCGAATGAAAAACCTGTTAATAAAGCTGCACATAATAAAGACTACAAAAACACTTGTTATGGGTATATTATCATTGTTTATATGAGGTAAATGAAATAAAAAATAATATATTGTGCCAATTAATATAAATCAAATTTTAGTTGGTTTGTTTTGATTTAAGCCATAATAACAAACAAAATACAGCTAAATTACGCAATAAAACAAAATACAAACATGAGATCATAATAAAAATCATGATTTTTTTAAATTTGTAAAGTGGCCGTTACAGAATAGTAGCGCACCCTTCAAATATCAGTAGAGTCTTTAGTTTGATCAAATTTATAAAAGACAGATACAGCTGTACAATTGTTTCCGAAAACATACGAAGCGTGGGGAGGGGTGTGATGTGTAGGTGGAACTAAAGCATGTGCACACCCATTGCCAACAAAATGCAGACATATGACTCAGTTTCACTTACCGCGTGCGATTCATGTCCTGCATCTTTTAACGTTTAACACTTTAAAGAAGTCAGAATGCATGAAACACTCTGGCACCCCACCTTTAATGTTACTAATGATTTAGTAACTTTTAACATTAAAAGAGCACCATTCCATGAATTATTTCCAGGTTAAAGTGGGAATTATTGAATTTCCGAGAGTGCGTGAAGGCAGCAAAAGTTGCAACTTCAGACCCGTTTCGATTCTGCTCTCTGAACATTACATACAGCTTGTTGACCAATAAAGCCGTTGTCATTTACATATTTTCTGTTTCTGTTGTCAGTTCTGTTTTATGATCAATAAAGCCATTTCCATTTACATACTTTCTGTTTCTGTTGTCAGTTCTGTTTTATAACCAAGACACATTGTCTGATAAAATCACTAGTGATGTTTGCTGTGACACCAAATGGGTTGTTACTAGTGATGTTAGCTTTGACACCTCATGGGTTGTAACTGCTACAGATTTACTATAATCATATAAAAGTGTGTTTTGTGTGCATGCACCTGCATTTATTTACTTATTTACTTGACTTGCTAAACACATGCCTAATACTTTTGCACAGTACTGTATATGGAGTACTGTATCTAATTATGATACCTCCAGCACTCGTAGTTATTGTTTATAATTACAGAAACCACAGTTAGACTACAACAAACAGAGCAGGTTTTACACATGGGATTCAATAAACAATCAGTGGCTTCTTTAAATGAGATAAAAAGTAATAAGGATGGTGATGAGATCAAGAGTGAGGGTCATGTACAGTGAGGGAAATAAGTATTTGATCCCCTGCTGATTTTGTAAGTTTGCCTACTTACAAACAAATGAAGGGTCTATAATTTTTATGGTGGGTTTATTTTAACTGATAGACACAGAATATTAAAAAAAATGAGGGGAAAAAAATGTTATATAAAGGTTATAAATTGATTTGCATTTCAGTCAGTGAAATAAGTATTTGATCCCCTACCAACTAGCAAGAATTCTGGCTCCACAGATTGGTTATGTGCCTATATGGACCACAGATTAGTCCTGTCATTTTAAGAAAGTACTCCTAAATCAGCTTGTTATGTATATAAAAGATGCCTGCCAACAGAATCTGTATCTTCCAGTTCAACCTCTCCAACACCATGGTCCAGACCAAATAGGTTTTAAAGGATGTCAGCGACAAGATTGGAGACCTGCACAAACCTTGAATAGGCTACAGACAGAAGCTTGGTGAGAAGGAGACAACTGTTGGTGTGATTATTTGGAAATAGAAGATATACAAAATAACTATCAAATGCCCTTGTTCTGGAGCTCCCTGCAATATTTCCCCAATGGGGTAAAGATGATCATGAGAAATGTTAAAGATCAGCCCAGAACTACACGGAAGAAGCCTGTTAATGATTTCAAGACAGTTGGGAACACAGTTAGCAAGCAAAACATTGGTAACACATTGGTAACACGCTATGCCACAGTAGACTGAAATCCTGAAGCACCCGCAAGGTCCTCCTGCCCAAGAAGGCCCGCCTGGCTCGTCTTAAGTTTGACAATGAACATCAAAATGATTCAGAAAAGGCTTTGGCGAAAGTGCTGGCACTGCTGTGAGACCAAAATGGACTCCTGTGTTTGGAGGGAGAGAAATGCTGACTATGAGCCCAAGAACATCATGTCTACAGAGAAGCACAGTGTTGGAAACATTCTGCTTTAGGGCTTTTTCTCTGCTACAGGTATACAGGATGACTTCACCGCATTGAGGGGCTGAGGGACGGGCCCATGTACCGTAAAATCTTGGACGAGAACCTCCTCCCCTTAACTAGGTCACTGAAGATGGGTCATGGATGAGCCTTTAACATGACAAAGACGCAAAACATATTGCCAAGACAACCAAATAGTGGCTTAAGGAGAAGCACATTAAATGTCCTAGCCAGTCTCTAGACCCTAGTCCTATAGAACCTCTGTGAAGGAGGCTAAAACTCCAATTTGCTGAGCGACAGCCAAGAAACCTTAAAGATTGACAGAGGAGTGGACTAAATGTATCCGGACACATGTGCAAACCTGGTGACCAACTATCAGAAATGTCTGACCTCTGTGCTTGCCAACAAGGGTTTCTCCACAAAGTACAAAGTTATGTTTTGCTTGGGGATCAAATACTTATTTCACTGACTGAAATGCAAATCAATTTATAACCTTTATATAACATTTTTTTCCCCTGATTTTTTTTAATATTCTGTGTCTTATCAGTTAAAATAAACCCACCATAAAAATTATAGACCCTTCATTTGTTTGTAAGTAGGCAAACTTACAAAATCAGCAGGGGATCAAATACTTATTTCCCTCACTGTAAAAGAGTCGTCAAGCAAGCAAACGTTTGACGTTAGATATTCCCTGCCTCCTGCTTTCTCTACCTATTCAATGTTTCTCTTCCTCTGTGTCTTGATTTTTTCCCCTTCATTGTGCTCTCGTGTTCTATGGTAAGTGGTTAAATCTGGCCGTCGTTTGATTGGGCAAATTGTGCTTATGCCTGCAGCCATATGTGTTTGTGCTAATACCGCTGGATTAGCCAGCAACAAACGTGACTGCAGATTTGTCAATTGCCTTATTTCACCCCCACCTATCACAGGTATGCATTGGCCCTGCTTTCCTATAGAAAAGAAAACCAACATATCTTAATAGTCTCTTCTAGACAGCAGAGAGAACTTGAAATTAAATGGAGACATGCTTAAAACCTCCTGATTTTCGGATGTTTCTTCTGAGGAAAATTCCCTTGTAATCTCACATGTGTCTCCTGTAGATCAAAGCTGTATATTTCATATTATTTTTATATCTCTATAGCAACATAAACTTGAATTCAATTAAATATCTGCCGATTCACATTGGCCACGATGCTAATATCTGAAAGACTGAGCTTTCACATTAGTTCACATCATGAGCCAAGTTGGAGCTAAACTGCCCACAGAGGACCGAGTTGGGAGGGACACCCCTGCATTAAGAAGTATATAAAGTTTTGAACAAGATAGTAGTTACTAATTTGTCTCGTTTGTTTATTAATCTGGAAAATGATCACTTTAGATGTATTTTGCCGAGATTATTCAAGGATTAATCAACTAATCATTATTAGTGCTTGGATCTGTCTTTTTACATTTTAAGTTAGCTAAATTACATTTTAATTTGAGCTACATTTGGTATGTGCTTTTTGGAGCATCATCATTTGGAGTACCATATTAAATAACATGAAGACATTTTAATGTAAAGTTTGTGTTTAACTGATAAAAGGAAGCCATATAAATCTAGGATAGCATGAAGGTGAGTAATGAGATAATTTTTATTTTTGGGTGAACATTATAATGACAGTAGAACAAATACCACCATAATACATTGCTTTTTTTAATACATAAGATATTTGCATTATGACATTATTTTTATATGAATTAGCAAGAATTAGGTACATACCGTTTGATCCTTTCTGGAAAGTCCTCATAGGCTTCACTGTCTCGAACAATAAGAGAATTTCTTAAAACGATATTGTGAGATTTACCTTCACATGTTCTTGTGTGCGTGTTTGTGTTATAGTAGCTGGCTGTGCATGCCCATATATGACCAAAATGTTTGAATGTGTCCGGGACACACACATTGTGCGTGTGTGTCTTGCCCTATGTGCTGGTGTGATAGAACCTTATGGCGGTCTGTCAGCATGTGACGTTGACAGGTAATCCCTATATCTGTGACGTGGATCACCTCTTTTCCTAGCTGCTTGTCAACAGATGGAAATTTAAGGATTAGCACTATAAGAGAGACAGCTGACAGAGCCCCACAAAACAGACAAGTCTCATCCAGCAGGAGAACATAACGGAGACAGACACATGAAAAATGTGATGCATATCTACCTTGATTCGAGGCTTTCTTGGGGGAACAGAGAATTGTTTTGAAGGCGAAATCGAAACATTGTTATTTCTATACCAGTTTTTTTTGTTTCGGATTTTGTGAAAATCGTTCAAACAATTTGGAAATGACTGTTATCAAGGTCAAACCGTGAGTATCCTTGAGTGTGGAGGGGGATGTAATATTTTTGTCGGTGATACTCCTCTTTTTTTTTTACACTGTTTTACTGCCACTCCTAAGGCAGAAAAACTATTGTAGACTATTGTAGGTTTGATCTACAATAGATTACATTTAAAGTGTGGAGTCAGCAGTTTTAGTATTTGAATTTATATTGAAACTTTTTTGTTAATTGCCTTAACTTGTAATTACAATTGCTGGACATTTTTTTCGAGCATAGGTAATTTGCTCTTAACAATAATACTATTAGTGTAAATACAATTGTAAGTTCTGTTATGGGTGAGGCAGGATGCTCTGTAATTGTTTGCGAATTGTAAGCACACACCTGCGATCTAAATATCCCCACATATAGGGAACAGGTCGTTTGGTCATAATGAGGTTTTGATAAGCTAAACACTGCTGTTGTCTGCTGACTCACTGCCAATTGGATGTTTTGCTAGCGAGTTGTTAGAAGGTGTGACTAGGGCTGTCACGATTATTAAATAATCGTCTCATCGCGATTGTTTGACCTCATCGCGATGGTTTCAGATCATCGCAATTATTGCACATCTCTATAGAAGACACTAGGGGGAGTTGTAGTGCATCTGCATATTGCATATTTTATTGTATATATTGTAACTAAAGTATGGTAATACTTGTAAAATGTACCACCCACAACAGAATCACTTAAAAAAAAACTAAAGCATATACCATAAAAATAACCTGCAGTACAATTAAATATTTTTCAGTGTGAAAACCAGTCTACCAAAATCTCATTAACATAGAAGTTTTATTGTAGTCTTCCAAGTGAGAAAAAAACAGACTAGAAGCTTTTCTATGACAATTCAATTCACTCCTGATCAATTTACTTAATTTACAAGTATTTGGTGGTTGTATTATTGACAGGTAAAAGCCTAAACCTTAAGTATGACGACCCAATTTTTTCCTATGTATTTCCAAGAAAAAGAATATAGTCTTTATATTTAGAACAATATGATCGTTTCAAAGCTGAATAAAAAATGTTTGAGAATTAAAAGTCAAAGCTCTAAAACAGACAATTAATTGGCATAATCGCAACGATTTATTAGACAATTAATCATCATAATCGCAATGATTTATTAGACGATTAATCGTCAGCCAAATTTCATAATCGTGACAGCCCTAGGTGTGACCTGGTTTACACACTGCAACGCGTGACTCTGCATGTCACCGGGTCAGTAGGGTTGGGGGAGGGGTTATGTCACACAAGCAAGTGGCCGTGACAACAAAATGGTTATATGAGAATAAATGGCTACATGGATAAATAGATTAGACCATCGAGATGTGTGTGTGTGTGTGTGTGTGTGTGTGTGTATTTTTTGTATTGCTTTAATCTGGTTGTTGAATGGTTTCTTACATATTAGGAGCATCGTTTGTTTTATTGAGGTGTTGTTTTTGTTTTCATAGAGTGCCCACTGTTCCAGTGAAGAATTTAAATGGGTCCAGTCCTGTTCACCCAGCTTTGGCAGGTGAGTGACAACTAAAAAATAAACGTTTTTAAATAGTGACTGATGTTTAAATGCAGAAACATCTGGATCAATACAAAGAATGTACAAACCTGAAATTCCAAATTGTCATCGGTTAGGTATCACTGGTATTCTAATGAGTGCCGCTGGACTCCCAGTCTGCTTGACCCGCCCACCCAAACTTGTGCTCCACCCTCCTCCCGTCAGCAAGAGTGACATCAAACCTGTGCCAGGTCTTGGCCACTGCTGCCGCAAGACCACAAAGAAGCAGGCCCGCAAAGGTTAAGAGAGTTCACACTTTCATTCAGAATAACTGTGTCATATTTTTAGATTTAATCTTTATTACTTCTAATTATTATTTAACTAAACCAATTTTCTCTTTCATTTGAGCAGGTAGAACTTCAGAGGAAGTTGTTAGAAGATATCTCCAGAAGGTCCGCAACCCACCAGAGGAGGTAAATATTTTTATTTTTATTTACTAATTACATTAAAAGAAATAACATTTATTGTATAAATTAACTTTTTTATTGTATTTTTGTCCACAATCTTTTAATTATTTTCTTAGGATTGTACCATATGTATGGAATCTCTTTGTGGTCCTTCTGGCTATAAAGGCCCAGGTGTCGGTGGCATTTCTCGGGCAGAGTCAGTTGGACGCCTCTCTCAGTGTGGACATCAGTACCACCTGCAGTGCCTGGTGGCAATGTATAACAATGGCAACAAAGATGGAAGCCTGCAGTGCCCCACCTGCAAGACCATCTATGGTGTTAAAACAGGAAACCAGCCACCTGGCAAGATGGAATACCATGTCATTCCTCATTCACTTCCTGGGCACCCGGACTGCAAAACCATTCGGATTATCTATAACATACCCCCTGGCATTCAGGTGAAACTTATTCACTTTCTTTATACATTTACCATGTACATGTAACATTGTAACACATATCACTGCATAACCCCAAGCACATAGCCTTAGTTGTTATAAGTCTCTGCTTGTGATTGTTTCAGGGTCCTGAGCATCCCAATCCTGGTAAGCCCTTCACAGCACGTGGATTTCCAAGGCACTGCTACCTCCCTGACAGTGAGAAAGGCCGCCTTGTGAGTATTTGTACACTTATAAACACTATCATCTAACTCACTAACCTTTACACTATACCTTCCATTCTAAATATGGAAGGTATAGTAATATTTGAGATATTATGGCTTAAATCAAAACAAACCAACTGCAGTTTAATTAATATTAATTGGAATGCACAATAAAAAACATGATTTTTGAAAATTTTTAAAAACTGATCTCTTTTTGGAAATAAACTATAAATATTCTTTCTAACCTAGTACGGTAATTACCTTGAGCTTATACTGCCACCAAGTGGGGGATGCAGCATTATGCAAAAGCAAAGATTTTCAATAGGTGATATCAGTGTAGGAAAATTACGATTATTGAGAAAAATGTTTTTTATGATACTGGGATAATTTGGGCAAACCACCTAAATTATGCGTTGAGTTTTCAGCGAAACCGCTTTAATTAGAGAAAATTCTCTCCAATCCTGCTCCAATAGGTGTTGAAGCTGTTGCTGGTTGCATGGGACCGCCGGCTGATCTTCTCTGTTGGCACATCCAGTACTACAGGTGAGACAGATACAGTCATATGGAATGAGGTGCACCATAAGACCGAGTTCGGCTCCAACCTGACAGGCCATGGTTACCCTGACTCCGGTCACCTCGACAACGTCCTAGAGGAGCTGAGGGCGCAAGGCATCACTGAGGAAGAGTGTCTGAGAGACTAAAATCTCAACCCAAAAAGACTGAATGTTTTGTTAGTGTTGCCAAATCTGAATTCAATTCCCAGCTCATGTTTCTCAGAATCCTGAGGGATGTTTGAAATGTACAAAGTTGAAGGACTCCGAAAGATCAGTAAGTTCATTGCTAAAATTCTTTTAAATGCTGATAGGCCTCCTACTGCTTAAAAACATTGTTTAAGCCTGTCAGATGTGGGATGGTCAAATGCGAGAACTGTAATTAATAAACAATCTTGCACTGTGTGTGCTATTGTGGTGAAGCTGGTTTTTTTTAGTATTTCAGGTACTCGTTAGCACCACAAAAGCTATATTTACAGTGCAATTTTGTCAGTAGTTCAACCTGTGCAGACATACATGAGGACCGAACTGCCAGTGTCTGTTTAACCATTTATTGTATTGTAGTTCTGTGAAGGATACGCAAAACAAAAGTACTTCTGTGCATGTAGTTGTATCATTTGGCACGGAGAACTTGCATCCTCAGTCTAACTGAGGCCAACACTTGTCGCTAACTCGGAAAGCTCCAGTTGCAGTTTTAGTGAATGTTTACTGCCTCTTAGTGGCACTTGTTAACATGCTGTACATTCCAGTAATAACCATGGAATTTATTTGACAACATAGTTTTCAAAACGTTTGCAGTATTAACATTAACCACTTATATTTGTACTTATTTTATTGTATGTTTGGTTGTTTTATATCATTCAAATAAGAAAACTGTATTGTAATTTTGGGGTAAAAGCAAATGTTTGCCTAACGTGCCCCGTTCACACTGCCAGCGAAAGAGCGACATGATCTCATTCATTTCAATGGTAGCATTGCGACAACCAGTGACACGAGCGACCGTTGGTGACAGAAAGTGGGCTACAAAGTTGAGATTTGCTCAACTTTATGCAAATGATGAGCGACTTTCGGGAGCGACTACGAATAGGAGCAACGCAACGGAGCTCACGTCATCCGTCTCCCGTCTGTTACTGCAGGGTTTGTTTATAACTGTTACCAGAGCAACCAAAGCTAGAAACGCCTTCTCACAACTTTTTTGTCAGAGATGAAAGAATTATGAACGGGGCATGTGCAGAACTGAGCCAATCTCATTATAGGCATCAGTGCTACATTCATGTTGTGAAATCATCATCTTAGGACAGAACAAGCCAATAAGGTTTAGAATCTCCAAAGTTGAAGGTAAGAGGTGTTTTGTAATGGTTATGAAGAGAGATTTTGATCAAATTCTGCCTCTCTGGTCTTTAGTAGGTCTATAATGGACCCGTTTACAAAGCTGTTGACGAAAAGTCTGCATGTATGTACATGCAAATGTGTAAGCTTACATTTATAGTTGATGTGCTGTATGTATGTTTTATGTACACAATTCATTTTTCCCTTACATCCAAAAGCATGTTGTGGAAGTAAATGGGTTTTTTCTTGTATCATTTTTATAATATACTTTTACTTCATTTTTTCTTATAAGCTTATTATAGCTTATATTATATTATATAAGCTTATTAGGTTTTTTTCCACTGAAGTTTTACTTTCATTTATTGCACTTGATTGTATGATTTGATTTGCTGTCCAAGTTCCTCATGATAGTTGCTGTGGAAACTACAGTGAAAATGGCATCTCTGCCAGGATGAAAACTGTGAAGACAGAGAATGGAGCTAAGAAAACTAATGTTGCTGTGTAATATAAAATGTACCAAAAGAACTCTTGCATATTAAATAGCTGCTGGATCTCTGAATAAATATTAAAGGTACTCAAAAAAAATGTTGGTCTAACTGCTGATCTTTGTCACATTCGCTAGCACACCTAAAATGTAGAGCTTTTTTGAATACCTTTTCTGTCAGTGAGTCACCAAACAATTTACACAGCAGGGGGTGATGTTTAGCTGAAATAAACATTAAAATAAATGTATAATTTTAGGGCAGCAAGAAGCTTTTGGGTATGGGCGGGTCAGAAAAAAATAAAGGTTTATTTATTCATAAATAAAGTGTCCATTTTCTTGTTCCTTTCTTGCAATGTATATTCTTTCTAGAATTGCTATTTTGTGTTTCTATCTTTCTAGTGAGTTTTTAGTACTACAGTCCCCTTTAGCTTGTTTACTGAGCGTCTTTGTTGCGTATTGTGAAAAATGCTATACCTTATACCGAAAAATAACTCTGATTTGAATTTAAAAGGTTTCTCTTTGGGTTATACAGTACATACAACACACTCTAATAAGCAGGAAAACTCATTGAGTCAGTTTTAAGAGCTGACAAATTTCCAGTTCAAAATGTTCATATTTTATCTATGTAAGCCTCCAACTTCAATGCAAATAAAACGGGAATTCTGCGTTAATGGTGTAAACAAATAGATTGTCAACTAGGCTCCCTCCAAGTGAATCTCGGCTATTTCCACCATTATATCCCAAATAGTCAATTATCAGATAATCCAAATACAAAATGGACATGCAATCAATGCTCACATGATAAAGTCTTAAGTGACGGATTGCCCCCCCAAATGTAAATTCCTAACTGATGTTGAATGTGAAGGTTTGGGTCGTAACCACTAAGCTATGATATGTCTAGACAGATGGGCCAAAGGACATAATGCGGTTAATGATGAGTTTATCCATTAAGACATGCATCCAGTTTGTCATCTCAGCCGTTAATCTGGCAAAGGCTGTGCAAGAAAACCTGTCCCCAAGCACTACCCCCAATGTCCTGTTCAGATCCACATACTTTGTAGTGGATATTGCTGAAAAATTTGTGTTGGGTCACAGAGGACTCTAGTAAAGTGGGACCCAGGGAAAAGGGTGGTATGGTTATTAAATTATCTCATGCAGCACATACAACAACCTTTTCAGGACCTTTTTAGTGCCAAGTATGCCTGATGACTATTTATCTGATATCAAAACCACATTATTTTTGCATCAATTTATAAATTGTCCATTAGTTTTTAAAGTCTTTCATTACGCACGTGCTCTTAAACATCAGCCCAGTTCATCTCTATTAAAAGCTTTTAAGCTGATAACTGTTAACACCAAGTGTCCTGGAGTGAGATCCGTTGCCTTGGCAACAGCACACTGCTGATTTCAGTCCCCAAAGGAGTTTTATTTCACATGCAGATTTACTGTTTGCCTGATCCACTTTGTTGGCTTTCAGCTAAAAGCTTTTTGCTGCAGAGTGACACAAACAAAGCAGTAAAGGGGAAGGGGTTTGGCTAGAAGAGGAGGGCCTTAGCGGGCTGTTGCCAGGGTAACTTGACATCATGGTGACGAACTTCCCTCTTTAAAAGCTTTTAAAGCGCTCCAGCCCTCCAGGTTCCATTTTGAGGCCTCTTAACTAAGCAGTGGGGGAAGGGCAGCAGAGGCCTCACTC
Organism: Triplophysa rosa; assembly: GCF_024868665.1. NCBI lineage: Eukaryota > Metazoa > Chordata > Actinopteri > Cypriniformes > Nemacheilidae > Triplophysa > Triplophysa rosa. The sequence goes on from NC_079890.1 coordinate 8,638,118, forward strand.
TCACATGCAAACACATGCTTGAGAGAGCAAAGTCAGCCCAGGGAAAGAGACAACATTAAGAAACTAGCTTAAATCATTTATCTGAACGACTACTACACGTTTTGTTTATAAATGACCTCTGAAGATTGTTTTAGCTACACTCTTCCTGGCTCGAATGAAAAGCACAGGAGGGCTCGTAACTGGACGGATTCGGAGATGAAAGCTCTTGTGTACATCTGGGAAGAGTATGTGACAGAGCTCAAGAAGGCTAAACGCAATGCTAAGATATATGAGACAATGGCTAAGCAACTTTACGAATTAACCGGGGAACAGCGACACAGAGAGGAGATCAAGATGAAGATCACCAACATGACTTTCCAATACAGGCAAGTAGATTTAGTTATTCTACATAGACTTTACAGTATACAAAAGAACAGTATTTACAAGAACTCTGTCTATCTGAGCCACTCTTAAATAATTTAAATAACCCAGTACACAAATGAAGCTGATGTCTAGTACACATTTCAGTATTTTTAATGCCCACAACTACAAATAACTAAGAAAATGTTAACATGTTTGAGGGTATTGAAAAAGGATTTGGAGGACAGTAACTTTATTATGTGAAGTTGAACTACTAAATTACTAAAATGTTGTGGTTCTTTCTCAATGCGGTCACCCAATAGTCTCACAACTGTTTTGCAAATGCGAAAACTGTTTTAAAACGGAAATATTTTGGCCTAGAATGTTATCCATCTACAATGTTGTGTCAGGTGAGTGCAGATTCGTGTACCAATCTGATCTGTAATTTTAAGGTATTAAGTACCAGAATTTTTTTTTGTCATTTAACAGAAAGATGAAATACACTGCAAATGGTGGAAATGGTACACCTGATTGGCCATACTACAAATCTATTGAGAGAATCTTGTCAAAGGTACCAGACCATTGCCATATGAGCCCACCAAACCTCCCGACAGCTGGCCCCTCAACTTCCCAGTTTGAATCTTCTGTGCCTCAGTCAGCTCCACCAAGTGGGTTTTTACCCGAGTACACTGGTTCCTCAGAGGATAAAGACAATGATGACGAAGAAGGGCTGACAGAGGACTCCGGAAGTTCTTTTGAGACCAGGTAACACATTTGATCGAGTTTGGATCACAGATTTCAGAATTATAATTGTTGGAACTGTAACATCAGTGTTTTACAATCTGCAGGTCACAGCCACGTAATAGGCGGAGACTGTCACATGCGTCACTACGGCGAAAGAAGTTGCATATCTTGGATGCAATGCTGCATGAACATCGCAAAATAGGTCGTGCGGTAGAGGAGGCATGTCATGAGGTTCGCCGTGTTATGCATCAGCAGAACTTCCTGCAGGTGCAGAGCCTTCAGCTTCAGGAACGAATGATGAACCTCTTGGAAAAGATGATCCCTGCTGTTACTCACCCTGTCCATTCTTGGCCTAACCCACCAGCCACAAAGGGTTTAGGAACACCCACACCCGAGTCATAGAACCTCAGATATACCGTAGAATAAGAATAAAGATTTTTTTTGCAGAGGAAGTGTTACTCCGAACAATTTGATTAAAGGGATAGTGCAGCAAAAAGAAACTCATGATTAATGCTGCGTTCAAGACACCTTGGAAGTGGGGTATTTCCCACCACAAACGCAGAAGTAACGTCTGGATTTAGCATTAAAACATTAATATTACTAATGTTTTAGTAGCATTAAAACACTACGAGTATCTGTTAACGTTAAAAGAGCACCATTCCATATTTCTGAGAGCATGTGAAATAAATGTAAATAAATAAATGTAACTAAATGAATAATGGTTTTGATGGCCGTTCATAGTGTACATTCCAAAATATGGCCAGATAAATTAAACCTGACTGGCACCCAAACATTATAATGGTCAATGCACCACATGCTCTTTAATTCTTAATGTGGACAAGACGGTTAATCCATTGCGCTGTGCTCGAAAATGTGGATTTGAAAATGCGTTAGGGTTCAGTGACCGGGGTGTGTGCTGTGCTGGAAATGTGTGTGCTTGTTCATAGATTTCAAAGACAAATAAACATGATACACATAACTTATCTTTTTCGTTTTCTTTGATGACTTTCACGAAAGCTCCATGTGACTTGAAAAGGCGTTAAGTGTTCAATGACCGGGGTGTGTCGTCACTCTATTAATAAATCTCAAACGACGTTTTTTTAAATTCACGCCAGGTGTAACCAGGTTAAAATATGTGTATATCTTCAATGTTTATAAACGACAGATTTCTGCTAGAAAACAATTTTGACATCATTATCTTACAATAGATCTAAAAATAAAAAACGATAAACAATATATAATCCTTTAAATAATCAATCTATGTATATTTCTAGTAGTCCTATAAAGTATCAATAAGTAAATGCACAGCCAAAAGTAGTTGACAGCACTAAACTAAACCGTAAACTGCAGAAAAGAAAATTCCGAATTAAAGCTCCACATGGTTTCTCCCATGGTTTCTCCAGCCGCCAATGACAGCGTCGTAATTATTTGAATATCGAAATGATTGACAGGTCGGTTAGCCAATCAGAGAGTTGGTATCAGTTCACAAACGCTACGGTGCCATAGTGACAAGAGAATGACGCTTTGTATTCGCAACAATAGTGAATGGAAGCGGTTTAAGTCTGTCGCGCGAAGTCCAAAATACAGAAAATAAAACTTTAAGAGTCGCAGGTAAGTGCTCGTGCCTTCTTTTTTCGTTATCAAAACAAGTAAGTATAAAGCGAAAGCTGTGGGTTTCGAATGCAAGTTGTTTTTCTTTTGATATGATTTAAAAACGACCCTGTTCGGCAATGATTGGTGGGGACGTGAAACAGAATGAAACAAAACGTTGAACATGTGTGGGAGCTGTTTTATATACAAAAGTATCTTAATTTTATTATTTGACTGTGCTTACTTTAATCTTACTTTTATGTGATGTATGCATATGGTTTATTTTATTATTCCGTCGTGCGGCAATTTTTAGAGTTGCAAAGTCGTTCTCGACGTCATAATGATTAGAAAAAATATATTTATTAATATAATTATAAAATCAATAACGTTTTTAAAAACGTTTTTAAAACAATTACGTTAGACTTTACATTTTTCATAGTAACAGAACGATCTTTTCTTCTTAACTCTGAAGTACAGTGCAGTCCACTTACTATGTCAACAATAGACGACATACATGTACATTTATGCTTTTGTAAAACACTTATCTAATGCAAGTTGTGCAACAGTGCACTTAAAGTATACATTTGTGGGTTCTGTGGAAATTAGTTTGTGTATTTGTCCTTTACATATATTTGTATTTCTAATATTAACATGTAACAGATCACAAATGATTCATATATGTTGTCATTAAAATAGCATTTTCTTCTCTTGTCGGTTCCTTTTCAGTGGGGTAAGACCAGGACAACTACACCTGCATCCTGTACTGCACCAACATGAGAGTTCTGAAATTAGACGAGTCTGTGATGAGGCAGTTGGACTGTTCTTCCAGCCCAGCGGTCCGCAGGGTTGAGATGGAGCGTGGCAGAGCTGGCTACGGATTCACCATTGCCGGCCAAGCACCCTGTGTCCTGCATGGAATAATAAAAGGCAGTCCGGCATACAGTGTCGGACTACGTCCTGGTGACCACATCCTGCGCGTAAATGATAAGGATGTATCTGAGGAGTCACATGAAGTTGTGGTGAAGCTCATCGGCACATCATCACGGTCACTGTGTTTGTTGGTCACATCAGGTGACAGGCAGACCCTGCGCCCCTGCTCCAGTGTCGAGGAGCGTGGTTGTCAAAGTAAGGATAAATTCCCATGGCTCACTTCTGGAAAAAATAACCCTTTCTCAGAAGAACCTAGTGGCAATTACACGGGAGAACCAATGCTTCAGTCAGTTGGAAGTTTTGATACTATTTTTGAAATCTCAGATCGAGGCACCATGACCACACAACAAGAGAGGCAGAAAAAACAGAGACCTTTGTCCGAACCGAATATGTCTTATTGGGTACAACAATGCAGACCGAGAGGCCACCCTATTAGTCTTCTGCAGAATGAGAGGTCTCGAGTTATGAGTGAGGACTCAGTTTTTTCAGACCTTCAAAATCAGAATGATTTTGTGTCAGACTCAAGCCTCCTGAATGTAGCAATGATTGTGGGATACATTAACTCTATGGAACTGGAGTTAGTGATGTCACAGTCTGAAGAGAAGGCATTGCAAGCCATTCGTGAATGCATCAGTCAGTTAGGTATTGAGCAGAAGACCCATTCGTTGGTCATGATGAAAATTAAATGCAACTGTGTTCAGCTTTGTGATGACAGAGATGCTGTTCTTGCATCATACCCTGCAGAGAGCCTGGCACTTTGCGTAATTTGCATAGAGGACAGCAGGTTTTTTGGTCTTGCCTCGATTGATTCCACCAAAAATGGAGATGATGTAACAAAGACAGGCACTCTAAAGATATTGTGCCATGTCTTTTTCATAGATCCAGAACTTTATGACCACAAAGAGCACCAAAGCATCATGTGGCACTTTGGAATTACGTGCACTCCAGATCCAGACACTAAAGGCTGTTTGGAGTTTCCACAAACTCCCCACTCAATTTCACACTTTGTGTCTGTCCTCAATTCTGACATGGGAGACTATATTGAAAAGCTGAGACTTAAACTTGACAGTCAAAATCCAGAAGAATGCCAGCAAAATATGCGGAACAGTGGCAGTGACAGTGGGATTGGAAATTTGTCACCAGAGGATCAAAACAGCCTCACTGGCCAGTGGAGCTCTGCATCTCCAAGCATTTCAAACCCACTACCAGATTATTCCCAGCACAGGAATAGTGCACTTCTCAAACCAGTGCGCAGGTGCCTCCTGTCAGAACCTCTAACAGGTCCTGCTCAAACGGTGGCTCAGGCAGGTGTCTCTGGTGGGGAAAATGGTTCAGCTTTTACCCCTTTTCCTTTGAGTATGCAATCCAATTTGACATCTAAGCACAAATGCAGTCAACACCGACCTTTAGGTTTAAAGGCCCGCTGGCAGAAATCTCATCCCAATAGCGTTGAGAGCTTGGTGGAGAAGGACAATGATGGGCCCGGAGGTAAAAATAACCTCCTTCCACCCGCTATGGAACAAATTCCAACTCTCAGATACAAACCGCTAGAAGACCTCAAACACCCTCAGAGCTGCAGGCTCTTCAGCAGTGCATCGAAACAAAAGGAAGTTGAAAACAAGGTCAGAAAGAAAATCTGTGATAATTTAATTTCATATTTTTTCTCATAATGAAGACATAAAGATTAAAACCTTATTTTGTATTTAACTCACAAAAATAACTAGATTACATTTTTTTTGTAAAAATGTGAGTAGCATCTCAACCTTGCAAAACTCACTCCCCATGATCTAAAATATTCGGAGTGATTGCCGAGATCTAAAGAGGCCACTACCCTCAAGAATATTTTGGTTTGTATATGTTGCAGGTCCCTCCAACAAACTTCTCACAAAAAACCCCCGGCAGAATCGCTCAAAATAAGACAAGGATCTTTTCCCCCAATCCTTGTCCTAGAGAACCCCCAACACTGCAGATTTTTAATGTCATTCTAATCTGACACACTCTTCTGAGGCCTTGAGAGTGTTTGATTTAAGAGAAATAGAACATGCGCAATGTTGGGGGTTCTTAGGACCAGAATTGGGAAACACTTTTAACTGATTGTTTGTGTTCTGTTGCTCCACTATTGTTGATTTTCAGTGATCTTTATTTAAGTAGATCGTAAACTGAATTAAAAGAGACAAGAAAATCTAAAGTCTTCTTTGCTGTCTTCCTAGTGGTCAGTTTTATAGCGTTTATTTCCATAAAGGGCTTATTACAATAAGTCATGGAACAGATGGTGCTGCAAGTAGCAGGCACAGCAGATGGAGCTATTGGCTTGATTAGTGCAGTTCAATATAATTATGTTGATAGATCAGCATTAGCTCTATTTACAACGTAAGGAGTCACCTAGCAACAATTTGTCATCCATATGACAGAACAGAGAAATACTTGTATCTTTGTGTCACTGGTCATTTGTCATTTTTGGACATGTTTTAGCCTCTCAGATTTTATATTTTGAAACCGAAATTCTAATTATGTAGATTATTGTGTAATTATATATTTTTATGAACCTGTATGTGATTATTTCTTTTGAACATATATATCATTGACTTTGTGGAATGGGGTCAATTGGGGCTATATGGTCTGCAATAGAACAAAAGTCATACAGGTTTGGAATGTTATAAAGGGAAAATAATGAAATAAATTTGGGCCTTTAAAGCATAAACAAGTTACACAATAAAGGTTTTTGATCAGAAGTGGACACTAATTATTTTGTTTCAGAGTATCGCAGTTCTGGGAGTGACACGTTAAAAATGTATGATACACTGCAATAGTGTCATTCTTTCAAAACCTTGTCATTTTGAGGTCGATTTGGCAATGAAACAACACAAGCCTTAACACAGATAAAATGTGACTTCAGAGTTTCAGAGGAACAAGTTAGAGTTCCAGGAGTTCTACATGAGCGATATCTTGTTCAGAAATTGCCATTCATTGCATTCATATGCATATTCAACAAAACATTTTCTTAATTCATACAGGTAAAACTTAATTTAAAACAATGAAATATCTGTTTTGGGGGGTTTCCTTTTTATCTTCATTTTTTTGTTACCACTATTTCACTTTTGACCCTAAGGTTTATTGTCGTTCCTTTTTCATGTGGCAATCAATTTTTTAAATATAAGAAGCAAAGTGCCTACCTAAGTTGTTTTTTGATGGGAAAAATGCCATAGAAATACAAATACAATAGGACTGTAAATCAGCTTCATTCAGGTGTTTGATTAATGTTTGTACTCTCAGGGATCCATATTTTGGGCACTTACTAAAGGACGCTCCTCTATTCGAAGGACTGTGGGTCCCGCTAAACGACTCAGCCTGGCTCATTCACTCAATGACCTTGAGGTAAGACATACCCCTTTCTGATTTGCGTCTAAGGCATCCAAAAAATGCATTTGTTTTAAATCGTAGTTCATACTGTATGTATTTCCTGCAGCATCATATGACATATGATATCATATGTAAATCAAAACAAAGTTACAGGCCTCCTCATTGATCACCTTGGAATTATAAGGTTCTATCTGCATTCTGAGCAGTTTTGAGATATAGCTTCAAAGTTTTTGCATTGTATATAGCAAAATATGTTATAGGGAACAAGTCTTTCACACACAAAAAAGACCGAGACCCTAAATGTATTCTAAATGTAAATCCTATTAAATTTGTAAATGGGGATTTTTGGATCAGGTCAAATGCAGATAGAACCTTCTAATGGTCAAAAAACACTTTCTGCTTGGAATTGAAGGTTCTATCTGGCAAAATAATTGAAGCAATAATTTTCTTAGTTTTCTTAGTTTACTTAATTTATTTTAAAACATAAAATTAGTGTTGTAATAATGTGTTGACATAAAAAGATTACATTTAATGCTTTCTATGACATGTATTTTATATTTTATGAATGTTTTTTACTTGTTCAAGTTAACATAAAATACAACTCTAAATATTTTGTCTAGTGCAGAGGTTAATTTTAGGTAAAAACCAAACTTTATTCCACAGAAAGTGTTAAACTCCAGCAAATGTATGTCACCAGTCTCTTGCTACGAGGTTGTTAGAGGGCGTTCCTAGCTTTGGTTTCTCTAGTAAAAAACACTGCAGTAACCGCTACTATGCTCCTATTCGCTGGTAAGTGGTGACGTGAGGAATACCGTTTTCGGGTCCAAGTATCTATTCATTTCAAGCGGGGCTACAGCTCAAACGGCTGTTTATGAGCACTGTTTACTCATATTGCATATTTAAGCGAAACTTATTAACTCAAAGTATACACTACAGTCACCAGGCTCAAGGAATCTCTGACATCAATATTTGAATAAATTATGAAAAATGAATTGCTGACTGGCCATATGGGATTTCGTTATGAAGATAAAGGTTATGATCGTGGTTTTCTGATAGTTTTACAGCTCGCTATGAGTGTATATGAGCATGTTTTGTTGTTTTCCTATACCATCTTATTGAGTGTTTGGACCCGGAAACAGTATATGACCTTCCATATATGGTCAGGCTTAACAAGCTCATTGATAGTCACTCCCGAAAGTCACTCTTCATTTGAATAAAGTTGAGCAATTCTCAACTTTGTCACATTACTAGACACACCCACTTCCTGTCGCCAACGGTCACTGTCGCTCCTGTCGCTGGTGTCATGACAAATCGATGCTGCGTCCGAAATCGCCTACTTCCATACTATACGTATAGTAGGCAAAAATGAGTATGAGTCATGAATAGTATGTCTTAAACTTCAGCAAGCAAAAAACAGTAGGCGAGAATACCCGGATCGTCTACTACTTCCGCCGAGATTCGTGAGTGTGGATAGGATGGACACTTCTCTATCCCATGATGCCACGGGAGCTGAGCAACGGTCAAATTTCAAAAGTAAATCAAATAAATATAGCGGAAAACTAAGGCAGACGTCCGTTTTTAATGTAAGTGCCAATAAATGAATTTCTCGTTAATAAATTATGTTTTTATTAACACTCACGTACAGGATGTTGTTAATACGTCATAGGTGAAAGAGCATACGGGTCACGTGAACCTAAACATGGTGGACGCAGTATGTCCGAAATTTATTCATACTACTCCCACTCATACTATATAGAACGTACTGTTTTAACTGCCAATAGGTAAGTACTTATTCAAATTCAGTACGTACTGTCACAGTATGCGATTTCGGACGCAGCACGAGTCTCCTCTCGAAAGTGGTCCCCTTTAGGACCCCGCGAGATTCTGTTGCCTAAAAGAACTTCTAATGAGTACTCTTTTTAACGCCTAAGTGTAATTCTTACAAAATTATATTACGATTTATGTCGCTAGTGCTTAGTTAAAGCAACACTAGAGAACTTTTGCTTATGGTTCCCCCATGTGGATGATAAGCGCAATTGTCTGTTATCAGTGTCGTAAATACTGTTGCTGTATAAGCTTCCCCGTGGGCAGCACTATACACGTGAATTTGTTGACTAAACAGAAACCGCTGTTACATCATGTCACTTCATAAACTGTGCATGTACTAAAGCACTCTTTTGGCTCCCGCGGGTTATACTACTGGGCTATTCTAATAGTTCAAACTAGATCCTGAGGTAGCAGCTGGTTGTTAGCCGTTAGCGCATAGCAGCTAACGTTAGCTACATAGCACATTTGCAGTCACCCAAAACACAATGCATGGACGTGAATATGTTTAGTAACCAACAAAAATAATTTTCTGTGGTCATATTTTCAGAAACACAATCGCGACCAGGCATTGTGCTTTGTGTAATAGGTGCAATCACTAACTTACACTCAAATCCCTATGGGAATAGTGCCTAGCATAGTAACTATAATTACTGATAACATTAGTCTACGTGCATGAACTAAGGAATCAGCAACTTTTGAGCATAAAACATTTATTGTGGTTTGGTAGTCATTGTTTACAAGCATAACTCTAAATTCGTGACGAGGCACGATCATGCTACGTAAGCTATTCAGACCCGGCAACATTACATTATCTCTAGTCTACCTTACGGTTATACATTTACATTACATATAAATTGTGAACCAGTAATGTTAGTGTGCCAATAAACAACCTGAGCACAGCCTAATAACTAATAAGCTCAAAAGTACAAGACAGTAAGAAACAATGTACATAAGACTTTCAAGTCCAGTAGTAGGAAGGCTAGGTCTGTCACGGATCACAATGAAAGAAGAACCCAGATGCAGGCAGTGGCAGTGAAGGGGTTAGCAACAGACTTTATTATACAAAAAAAACAAAACAAAAACCCACGAGGGGGTGTAAACAAGACAAGATAATAATAGGGGTAAACAGGGACGAAAACTAACTAAACTAGAAACAATACTTGACATAAACTAAACTCAAACACTTACTAAGACTGGACTGGGTTCTCAAAACAGGATCACAGGAATACTGACAGGCACGATACACATACACGTATGTAATACACGAGCACAGGACAAAGAAACAAGAGGGTATATATAGGCAACACAAACGAGGGATAACGACACAGGGCAGGTGTGGGTAATCAAACACTCAGGGAAAGATAACAAGGAAACGAGAGGAGCGGGGCCAATGACGAGACACTGGAGAGAACGTATATTATTGTCAAAAGGACAACAATATGTTTCTCTCCACACATAACCAAAGGCTTTGTCATGACTCTGCTACAGGACCAAGAAAAACATGACTAAATGAAGCAGAGCCATGACAAGGTCTCCTCTTTTGCAATCCGTTGCCTTTTGCAGCTCGCACCACCAAGTGTAAGTCCATCAGATATTGATTTCGTGTTCGGGCTCGTGTCCGATCACTCTCTCTTTTTTCCTCTCTGTTATTTTTGCTGGCTCTGCCATGGTGATGGTTTGGAGACTTGCGTTGAACTAGATAATTTCATCTTATTGTTAGCTGTTGGCTAACGTCAACAGCTAACAACTCAGTTAAGAGTTATCCTACCACTAAAATAATTTTAGAGAGATTATTTTAAGGCCGTAAAACTCCCTAGTGTTGCTTTAAAATGACCATTATTGTCGTTTTCACTAAATGCTTCATATAATAGTACATAGATGAGGCAATGGGTAGTGAAATCAAACAAATCTTCTTACTGTTTTAGTTATTTACTATAATAAAACCATGGTAATTTTAAAATATCAAAGGTGATGTTTTTTGTTTGTTAAGCAGATTTTGACCCAGGAATACTGGCGTGTATGTTACATCAAGTTTATATGCTCATATGTTTTTCGTAAACTTACATTTTACCATGTCATTTTAAAAGCTTTTATTTTACCCAGCGTATTTAGCTCGCTAGAAGCTAACGCAGCTTCAGTTAGCCATACAACAACATATCAGGATAACAACTTTGTGATCATGCATTACAACTACCTATTGGGTCCTAAGCGGACACAATTCACACAGGGACCTAGTCGCAACCTTAATTTATAAGAAAATCAGTCTGATGAGGTTTGAGATACATTAGTCATCTGAGTCCATTCCTCCATAAAGAATTTCTCCAGATCCTTTAAATGTTGGTCCTCCCTCTTCTTCAGTTCATATCACTCATTTTCTATAGGGTTCGGGTCAGGGAACTGGGATGGCTATGGCAGGATCTTGATTTTGTGTTCAGTGACATATTTTTTATTGATGTTGATGTTTATTTTGAACCAATGTGCTGATGGACGATCTAACCACGACCCATTATAATATTTCTAGCAGAGCAAGTCAGGTTTTGATTTTTTTACTTGTTGGTATTTGATATAAAACATGATGACATGTATCTGAACAAAATGTCCAGAACCTCCGGTATAAAAATAGGTTCACAACAATGAAGATCTGGTGACATATTTAACTGTGGACATGGGGCATTCTTTTATCCCTGTGTGCACTAAACCTATCTTGTGTTATTGCTGCCAAAAAAACTCTTTTTCATTCCATATGGCCATAGACCCCAGTCCTGGTTGAAGTTCCAGTATGGCAGATTAATATGGTGCAGTTTATTTTGCATAAGAGCAGAAGATTTGTTTCTTGAACAGTGTCCCAAACTACTTGTGGTGATGGAGGTGCAGTTCTCCTTTATTTTTATTAAATGCTTTCTGACTCCAAAATTCAACTGATTACTGCAATTTTCCATCTGTGCTCTTTGAAGAGTCTTTGGCCACTCAAATTCTTCTCCTAGTTGTGCATTGAGACAATATAGACACACATCCTGTTTCAAGCTGATTTTCAACATCTCCAGTTCATTAAAACTTCTTGATCATTGCCCTGATGTTGGAAATGACTTTGTTAATTGTTTTAACTATTTCCTTGAAGCCATTTTGTATTTTGTGTAGCTCAACAGAACTATATTACACATCAGAACTATATTCTTTGGTTTTATCCATTGTGATAAATGATTAAAGGGGGTTGGGCTTTGTGTTACTAATATTTATTCTCCTGTGCAACAAGAAGTCATAACTGGACAAACGTCATGTTTCTAGTCACCTTGGTGTGCTAATAAAATGTAATTATCAATGGGAATATACTTGGGAGGTATTTTACTCATATTTTACTCATCTAGGGGTACCAATAATTGTGGCCAGGGTGTATTAGAGAAAAAAAATTCTCTGATATTCCCCCTACTTCAAATTGTTTTACTTTAATGAAATGTTGGAATATTGTATATTTTTAAAATAAAAGATCAAAAGGAGAAACAATGTAGATTTATTTTTACAGCCTTCTTTGCTCATATTTACCAAGGGTGCCAATAATGGTGAGCAGGACTGTATAGCAAAGAGTATATACACCAAACTCTGGTGCTTTTTGGGAAACAGCCACTAGGCGGCGCTTTGGTAGCGCGGCCGCCATTTGTCCATAGCTGGACAATAGTACAGACGTACAGAACAGCACAATAGAAAATTCTCAAATTAAGTCATCAGTAAATTTTATGACACCTACAGTAGCTGAAGTATGGTCTTATGTTTTATGTTATCAGTTGTGGAATCCAACCATTTAGCCTAATTTATTGAGTATTTTAATTTTATGCAACTTTACACATTTACTATTACTATTATTAGTTACTATTTCTCCACTAGGTCTGAAATATACATTGCACGTTTTAATCCCCTGGAACACACTACAAACATAATGATTTTATAGAACCATGCTGTTATAAACAATAATTTGATGGATTTAATGGTAATATTGTTAAATCCTGTTAGAATAATACAAAAAAATGGCTTTAATGTAGTCGTTCTCAACAAGGGGGGCGCAGACTCAGAGGTTCTGCAGGTGAGGCGTGACGGCTCCCTGAAACCCCAACCTTTGGACCTTGATCGCGAATGCACAGAGGAACACGATTGCAAATTGACGGAGAATATACTGATAAACACAATAATAATGCTTGCGGTTTGGTTATTTATTCTGTATTAGAGCACACGTGAATATTAGCCCCTGTCAGCTAATGACCGAGGGAGAGAAGACAATAACGTTAGGCTAAAGTCAAAAAGCTGTCTGACAGAGATTCACCGACGCAGCCTTCAGCCCATGACTGTTTACACCAGACTGGACCTCGCGTTACGTTTTGCCACGTCCCACAGTTTAGAAGCTGTCTATCTTTATTGAACGCGTCAAAGCAACTGTTTAAAATCGCGCTTAAGTGGTTTAAAAGCCTGTACACGAATAAGAGCGTGATAACATAATGTAACGCTAGACAAAGAATGTCAAAACAAACGGATGCTGCGTTAATTGTGTTAAATATTTTTCACGCGTTAATTTTAAAAGATTAATCGCATGCGTTAACGCGTTAACGTTGACAGCTAACGCGTGGTATATATATATATTATCCTACAGAACCTTAAATTTACTGAAGAACTGATTAGTGTGTCGGTGTTTAGTTTGGCTGCCTAGCTGTGCGTGCAACCAGTTTACGTCATCGAAAAAGAACATGGCGGCCTCTTTAGGTTAAAAGTGAGTTTTAAATGAGTATTACATTTAGGGTTTTTTTAAGAACTGAAAATATTTGATGTATTTCTAAGGACAAATGCTAGTAGTGTAAGGCTATTACAACGCATTAAGTCATACATCTCTCTAAACACCGGGTTCCCTTTATGGGTTTACAGGGCGGGGGACGCGACCATGAAAAGGTTGAGAACCACTGTTTCAATGGAAAAAGCTAATGATTAATAATGATAACCATTAGAATTTCTGTGATGGTTTCTATTGTTTTTTTTTTTTTAGCAAGGATGCATTAGTGCTAAAAACCCAATTGTAATTCCATTAAAATACCATTATGAACCATTAGCTTTTTCCATAAAAATTTGGGTATTTGACAGATCGATATGCAAATTTGTCCTATGGTGTGATGGCAAAAATTTAGGGAAAAAAAACAATGAACAAAAATCTCACTTATACTGTTTTATATTATAAACATAAATATTATTAATCTAAAATAATGTAATATTAACAGTTTGTTTAACAGTTAAATTTACCTATGTCACACGTTTTATTCGTCAGCTACCCATTTATTGTTCAACATTGAAAATGTTTCTGATGCATGTTCTTAATTTGTTGGTATTAATAAAGTGTTTATAATGCTAATACTTGATAACTCACTTGGTTTCTAGAGAGCAAAGGTTTTGTCATCATGTATTGTCGTCATTCAGGTTGGATTTCAGCTTTAAACATTTTTTTTAAAGCAGCTGATATTGCCATCGCGACAGCAAAAAGCTATGATGTTAGCTGTGACACTAAAGCTCCGATGCTTATGTAAAAAAATGAAGCGATTTTCAGTGAAGCTTAGTATCGATGCTTGAATCGTTCTATCAAAATCATTTGACCAATGATGTCTGAAGCTTCGTTTCACACACCCACGTGACTGCGTCGTATTTTGATTCAAAGGTTTAAAAATGCGTGACACAGGCCACGCCCTCATGGGTTGTCACTGCTACAGATTTACTATAATCTTATGAAAATGCATGTGTGTTTTTGTGTGCATGTACCTGCATTTATTTACTTCCTTTATTCATGAGTTTGACTTTTTTACAAACAGGAAAAATGTCCACATCCACAATACAAAATGTTATGTTTATTGGTTTGAATTACTGCAACGAAACAGATTGTTGTCATGTATTATTTAATATACTGATTTATTAATTTACTAATCTGCCCATTCATTCATGTATTAATTCATTATTGATTCAAAAATGTATGCGTTGGTCCATTGTGAAACATTTTGCGACACAGCGCTTTCCCTCCCTTTCACCAGAAGTCATAGTCGATCTCTGATTCGAAAAGCTTCGAGTAATTAACCTTTTTCTGGATTTCTAAAGTCTATCTAAAGGTGAATTCTGATTTTATCCTGAAATCATATTTTTACAATTAAATCACAAATACATAGCATGTTTTATATTATGTTGTATGTCTGTGAGAGGGTAAAACGATCACATCGCACTGTCAATCACTTCTGTGCTGAGTGAATCCTCGTTTCTCGTCATAAACTTCAGATAAACAAATAAAACTTCATTCATGACTTGACTTATAAATCATGTTATATGTTTATATTGCATATTTGTGAGGGGGAAACGATCGTATCAAGCTGTCAATCACGCTTTCCTACACCGAGTGAACTGTGGGAATCCCCTGGTTGGGCCTGGGTTCTCCTGAGTTTTTTTTTTCTCGATTAGAGTTTTGGGTTCCTCGCCACCGTTTGCATACTGTTTTTTTTGCACTATTTGCCTGGCCGGGGGGGCTGCTTCAGAATTTTTAAGTTTTACTTAATTAATATTGCATATAGGAATTTATAGTCTGTTATATTTGACCTGTGCTTCTCTCTCCTTTATCTTAAATGTGTGCTCTCACTGAGCGTGTGTGTGTGTGTGTGTGTGTGTGTGCGTACTTGTCTGTGTACGTGTGTGTGTGCATGCGCGTCCGTGTGTGTGTGTCTATGTCTATGTGTGTTAGTACGTGTGCATATTGTGTGTGTGGAGTGTTTTGTATGTGGGTATGTCTGTCTTCTGTGTTTTCAACTTTTTCTTGTTTTTGCAGGTACAACTTTAATTGTTTTGCTTATGTCAATATGTCTTATGTACAGCTGCTTTGTAACAATGGAAATTGTAAAAGCGCTATATAAATAAAGTTGAGTTGAGAGTTGATTTTTTTCTCTAATATCTTGGATTTTATTTGTGAAGTAGTTCATAAATTCATCACTGTTATGCTGATATACAGGATCAGAAGTCACTGACGATTTATTTTTTTGTTAATTTAGCCACTATGTTAAATAAAAACCTAGGGTTGTGCTGGTTCTCTTCTATTAGTGATGAAAAGTAGGCGGATCTGTTTTTAGGGCTTTCCTGTATTTTCGAATACTATCCTTCCATGCTGTACGAAATACCTCTAATTTAGTTTTCTCAAAGATGCTCTCCATTTTTAGAGCCTGAGTGTGTTCATTACACCACGGTGTGGGACTGCCATTTTTAATCTTCTTTAAACATAGAGGAGCAACTGTGTCTAGCGTTTCCGAGAAGGTGGAAATAAAATTTTCAGTGGTAGTGTCAAGATCTTCAACGTTATTTCTCATGCTAGCGATTTGAGACAAATCGGGCAAATTCTCGAGAAATGCATCTTTGGTAGTTGAAGTTATTGTTCTACCATATTTGTAACAAGGAGTTGTATTTGCAGCCGTAGGCCAGCGAAGCAAACATAATACCAGATAATGATCCGAAAAGTCTTCACTCTGCTGAAAGATTTTAACATTGTCCACATTTATACCGTAAGACAGTAAAATTCTAATTGTAATTGAGTCATTGTAAAGTGCTGCGACACCTCCCCCTCTGCCTTTTTGTAACGTCAGAGGAACCAGGCAGAGAGTAGATCCAAGTGCAGTTTAGAATTAATTGAAATATACAAAGACAAAAACAAACCAAGGTATTCCACAGAACATAGGAGGCATAAAAACAAAGAATGACACAACGAGCATGAAACAAAGACCGACACCAAACAAAGGAAACACTAGGGCTTAAATACATAGAAACTAACAAGATAACAAGACACACCTGGAGGAACTAATTAACACTAAAAACTACAAAGGACTACAAAACATGGCACAGAACAGGAAGTGACAGAAAAGTTCAAACACAGGGGAAACACGGACTGGGATCGTGACAGAGCCCCCCCCTGTAAGGGCGGATTCCAGACACCCCAAAACAGTCCAGGAAGGTGGAGGAGCGGAGGTGGAACAGGGGGCGGGATGGAGGGCCAGGCCCGTGAAGGGGAACTGGACCTGGACCTGGACCGCGGAGCAGAGGCGGACCTGAGCCGTGGTCAGGCGGCCACGGAGGCGCTGGCAGGGCTGGAAGGCAGGGATCTCAGGAAGATCACAGGAGTCCATCTTGGACGAGGTAGGGAACTTGGATACGCCAGACGGGACCGGCTCGAAGACCTCTGGAATGCCGGTTGGGACTGGCTTGGGGAACTTTAGAGCAGCCAGCTCATCAATAGCCTCAGGAACGCGAGAGCAGTGCACTGCCCAAACACACCCCAACGCAGCAACCATCACCAGTGGGGCAGACACCTCTATGACCACCGGGCTGAAGACTCTGGCTTGGCGGCCATGACGGCTGGAGACCCTGGCTTGGCGGCCATGACGGCTGGAGACCCTGGCTTGGCGGCCATGACGGCTGGAGACCCTGGCTTGGTGGCCATGACGGATGGAGACCCTGGCTTGGCGGCCATGACGGCTGGAGACCCTGGCTTGGTGGCCATGACGGCTGGAGACCCTGGCCTGGCGGCCATGATGGCTGGAGACCCTGGCTTGGCGGCCATGACGGCTGAAGACTCTGGCTTGACGGCCCTGATGAAAGGCATGGCCACCATCATTGTATAGCATGCAGGCTGACGTGCTGGGTCTGGCTCCTTAGCCAATGGAGCCTGAGGCCAACTGCCCCCTCCCAAAAAATGTTTAGGGGCAGCCTCCTCCATCTCGCCAACAGTAAAGGGAGACCCACAAGACAGCAAAGCATTGTCCATAAATTGGGCTAGAGACCCTCGAGGACCATAACGGTAGATGATGTGCATGAAGTGGTCATTAAGACTGTCAGAGAACAAATCTATGAGCACACAGTCCGGGTAGTTTGAGAAATGAGCAATGTCCAGGAAAGTTTGTATATGGTCCTCGAGGGAAGTGTTACCTTGACGGAGTCGGGCCAAATGTACTGCTGGATCCATGGGTGGTCGGTCTTTCTGTAACGTCAGAGGAACCAGGCAGAGAGTAGATCCAAGTGCAGTTTAGAATTTAATGAAATATACAAAGACAAAAACAAAAACAAACCAAGGTAATCCACAGAACATAGGAGGCACAAAAACAAAGCATGACACAACAAGCATGACACCAAACAAAGGAAACACTAGGGCTTAAATACATAGAAACTAACAAGATAACAAGACACACCTGGAGGAACTAATTAACACTAAAAACTACAAAGGACTACAAAACATGGCACAGAACAGGAAGTGACAGAAAAGTTCACAAACACAGGGGAAACACGGACTGGGATCGTGACACTTTTAGACAAGGCTCATGTTTATAATAATAATCTTGGGGGACAGATTCATTTAAAGAAATATAATCATCTGGTTTTAGCCATGTTTCTGTCAAACAGAGCATGTCTATTTTATGATCTGTTATCATATCGTTAACCAAAAGTGCTTTATTAGAGAGAGATCTAATATTTAGCAATCCGAGTCGTAACAGTTGATTATCTGTATTTTGTTCATGTTTAATTTGTTTAACGTTTATTAAATTACTTTCAAGAGGTTTACGCATTATTTTATGTTTGCTAATCCGGGGGACAGACACAGTCTCTATTTTATGATGTTCTGGAGAAGGGATTATTACATGTACATTTTGTGTATTCTGCGACGTGAGACGGCAAGCAGACAGTTGGTTAAGCCATTCTGTCTGCTCCCTGACCTGGGCCCCAGCGAGTCAAGCTTTAGCATTAGCATTATTAAGACTTTTTGCCATATTTCTAGACAGGATGGAAGCCCCAGCCCAGGAGAGATGGAGACCATCTCGTTTCAACAGTTCAGATCTGCCCTCAAAACTCTTCCAGTTATTTATAAAAACTATATCATTCTGCAGGCACCACTCAGACAACCAGCCATTTAGTGATGATAATCTGCTATAAATCTCATCACCACGATAAGCAGTGAGGGGGCCAGAGAATATTACAGTGTCTGACATCATGCTTGCGAGCTCACACACCTCTTTAATGTAATCTTTTGTGATCTCCGATTGACGGAGTCGAACATCATTTGTGCCGACGTGAATAACAATCTTACTGAATTTACGATTAGCCTTAGCCAGCACATTTAAATTTGACTTGATGTCAGGCGCTCTGGCTCCCGGTAAACATTTGACTATGGTGGCTGGTGCCTCTATGTTAACGTTCCGAACAATAGAATCACTGATAACTAGGGCACTTTCAGCAGGTTTGGCATTTGACACTATGTGAGAGCTGCTTCCATGTACTGATCTATTGTTTTTCTATTGACTGTGTAACGGTAGTGGAAATATAATAGTTAGAAAGGATTTATTCTACAGTCTTAGTTGTTTGTATTTATTTATTTAATTAATTACTCACTACCGTCCCATTGGTTTGATATGGAGATTGCAGGGAAAAATGGTAACGGAAGGCGTGGCTGTAGGTAATTAACGGAAGAGAATATAAGGAGGGAGAGCAGAAACGAAACAATTATTTTGCATTATTTGATGTGCATTGGAAGTTTAATTGCCTACTACTTGTCAATACAAAACTCATTCTATTGCATCCCCTGTGTGAAAAGTGTTTAACTTGTTATTCTTTGTAGTTGAGTCATGTTTGGTTATTTCTTTAATGCTGTAAATTCGTAACGGTGGTATTTTTTGAGCTATCCGTGGCATTTAATTAATTTAATGCATGACAGACTTAAACCTGTCTGGCGCCCGAACTACTTAAATATATACCATTAAATAAGGGGGACCACCATTATAACTGGTTTTATTATTGATAATTATACTCTCATATGCATGTACAGCACTTTGTTAAACACGTGGTGTTTTTTAAAAAGTGCTTTATAAATAAACTTTGACTTGACTTGACTTTGAAGTCCATTATACAGAGAAAATCCTGAAAGGTTTTCCTCATAAACCTTAATTTCTTTTCGTCTTGGATGACATGGGGGTCAGTAAATTATAAGGAAATTTTAATTCTGAACCTGAACGATACTTTTAAATTTAGATTGACTAAATATTCTGACTTTCAAATATTTTTTTTCTATATATACACAGTGTGGGCTTTGTAATAGACTACGCTCCTAAATACCACTTTATGTAGGGCTGTCACGATTATTAAATATTCGTCTCATCGCGATTGTTTGACCTCATCGCGATGATTTCGGATCATCGCAATTATCGCACATCTCTATAGAAGACACTAGGGGAAGCTGTAGTGTATCTGCATATTGCATATTTTAGTGTATATATTGTTACTAAAGCATGGTAATACTTGTCAAATGTACCACCACAACACAATCACTTTAAAAAAACTAAAACATATACAAATTACCTGCAGTACAATTTAATATTATTTAAGCACATCTCAGTGTGAAATCCAGTCTACCAAAATTTCAATAACACACAAGTAAAATTTTACTGTAGTCTTGCAAGTGAGAAAAAAACAGACTAGAAGCTTTTCTATGACCGATAGCATTTTAATGGTGGCTTCAATTCACACCTGATCAATTTACTTCATTTACAAGTATTTGGTGGTTGTATTATTGATAGGTAAAACCCTAAACCTTAAATATATGATGACCCAATTTTTTCCGATGTATTTCCAAGAAAAAAACATAGTCTTGTATTCAGAACAATATGGTCGTTTCAATCGCTGAATCAAAAATGTATGAGAATTAAATGTCAAAGCTCAAAAACAGACAATTAATCATCATAATCGGCAAAGCCCTAAAACAGACAATTATTCGCCATAATCGCAATGAATTATTAGACAGTTAATCGTCAATCAAATTTCATAATCGTGACAGCCCTAACTTTGTTTTAGTGTTTCATAGACAAAGATAATTACCAAAGTCATGGTACAATGATACTCTGCATGACTGTGAAGGTACCATTAGTATCCTCTCTGAATTGTAAAAAAAAGAAACGCTTTATGTGGATGGGCAGTCCACAGTTCTTTGAACAGATTTTGCTATTCTTGCTTTAAATCCTGTTATTGTTGTATTGCTAAAACAAAACTGTTACCAGGTTGATTACTACTGCGTGTACTCAACAGGCTGATGAGTATATTTTTGCCCTCAAACATTATTGTGTACACCATTATACAGCAGTTTTATGGATTTGAACTAGCAAGTAAGCTTTGAATCTGGAAAAAAGGTTTATCACCTTTCCAGTGGGGAATCTGAGAGGAGTAGAATTTCCCTTTTTCCTGGAACTTGATGCATATTTTGTAGTCCTAATGCCCCTCTTGTGGTCAGGCTCACTGGAAAGTGTGGTTATGAGAACATCAGTCATGCTGGTACTCACTCGTGTGTTCAACAGCGCACAAGAGAGAGGGAGGGTATGTGAAATGGAGAAGCTGGTTTGGTTGGAAAATGCTTGGTCTCAGCATGTTTTTTCTTGCCAGATAACATAAATGAAAGGCCATTTATCTCTATATACTCAATCCTTTTGCTGAAGTATTTTGGATTGATTATTTGGGAGTGTTTTGCTTTTATGTAATAGATGTGACTTTAGGAGGGGGTTGGTAACATACACAGTTTCTGCCAATGTCATGTTAATCCTGAAGTCTTTAATTCAGTTCAATTTTATTTATATAGCGCTTTTCACAATTTTCATTGTTGCAAAGTAGCTTTACATACATCATAATATTTTTTTAAATATTTTAAATAAAATAATTTATTTTATTATTATAATTTATTTTATTATTAAGTTTATTTATTTTATTTAGCCTTGTTGTGCAAGCTCTCTGGAGCTTGTGCAGAGGCAGCAGCTTTTGCCAGAGGGGAACTGGAATCCCCTGGTTGGGCCTGGGTTCTCCTGAGGTTTTTTTTCTCGATTAGAGTTTTGGGTTCCTCGCCATCTTTGCAAACTGTTTTTTGCACTATTTGCCTGGCCGGGGGGGCTGCTTCAGAATTTTAAAGTTTTACTTAATTAATATTGCATATAGGAATTTATAGTCTGTTATATTTGACCTGTGCTTCTCTCTCCTTTATCCTAAATGTGTGCTCTCACTGAGCATGTGTATGTGTGTGTGTGTGCGTACTTGTCTCTGTACGTACGTGTGTGTGTGTGTGTTGTGTGTGTGTGCGTGCGCATCCGTGTGTGTGTGTGTGTGTCTCTATGTCTATGTGTGTTAGTACGTGTGCATATTGTGTGTGTGGAGTGTTTTGTATGTGGGTATGTCTGTCTTCTGTGTTTTCAAACTTTTCTTGTTTTTGCAGGTACAACTTTAATTATTTTGCTTATAGTCAATATGTCTCATGTACAGCTGCTTTGTAACAATGAAAATTGTAAAAGCGCTATATAAATAAAGTTGAGTTGAGTTGAGAGTTAAATAAAAATAATACTATTTGAAAAATTAAAGAGAATATATGGTATTAAGATGCATATTATTGCAAGTTTTTCTCTATGCAATGTACACTGATATCAGTGGATTGTCAGAAACTATAAATTAGTCAATCGAAGTATATTTAATTTAGGTATATTATTATTTTAAAGCTACAGTTTGTAAAAACCACCGCTAGAGGGCGCACGATCAAAACAACAACAATGCCGTAGCTTGATGGCGCTGCGAAGGAGCGTGAAATGATGGGATCTGTTGTCTTCAACTCCACCGCTGATGGCCATCAATCAGACGGGAACGAGAAATCTTGTTAGCGGATGAGGTAAAGTTTTATAAATGTTGCATATGATTGTGGTCCATAAATAAGTGACTGCTCGAAACAACCTAGTGGCTTGCTAGACACTACTTCCGCATTTGTCCACGACACTGTTGTCATGCGCTTTCTACATCAGTAAAGGCGGTAACAAAGGGTAACGCGGATATGACGCTATTGACAGGCGACTGCACAGCCCTGTGTCACTGTTTAGAATGGCAATTTTCTTACAAGTAGTAGATTTACAAGTAGTTGGAAACATTTGAGATATTGTAAGTACTCAGCTGAACAAAATATATAACACTAGCCTAGTGGTTTTTGCATATTTTACTGCAAAATTGTTACAAACTGCACCTTTAAATATTGTTATCAGGACTTCGAGCCTACAATTACAATATACAACAACAATTTGCAATAATAATCGAAGTATATTTAATTTAGGTATATTATTATTTTAAATATTGTTTTCAGAACTGGGAGCCTAAAATGTCAATATACCAGTACAATTTGCAATAATACCAAAATGTGCGGAAAGAATATATTTGTTAAAATATGTTAACGTGCATGTGTGTTGTTAATGGAAGTTGTTTATATTTATAGATAAAACTAAATCAGCAGTCTCCCAGTGAGTAACGGTGGCAAGGAACCAAAACTCCACTATAGATGTATATGTGTATAAGAGTGGAGAAAAAAAACACGTTAGTTTTATCACATTTATAAAAGACAGATACAGCTATACGATTATTTCCAAAAATGGTCTAGCTCCTGGAGGCGTGCAGTGGGCGGAAGTAAAGCACAAGCACACAATACATCATTGCATTATCCCTCTATAACTGTTGATTTGCTATACGTTCATGTTGTTTACATTATGCACTTCTGCGCCGATTGCCAACCAAACACAGACGATCAAAATCGTGGGCGTTGATGATGGGTGTGCTCTTTCTTTCACTCTTGCTGGTTGACATGTGGGCGTGCGTTTCCGGGAGAATTATCCAATAAGGGACTAAGAAAAGTTGTTATGTAATGGAAATGTTAGAAAAAAAACTTTCTGAAACCTATACCAACCCTGAGGGTTTGTTTTGAGCACAGAAATACTACGTCATATGTCCAACTTGTTTTTTGACAAGTTGACCATGTTAAGCATGAGAATCCAGCACGTTTAACAGTGTAAAGAATTCAGAATGCATAAAATAGCATTTCACCCCCCCCCCCCTTAATGGATTACTAATAGTTTTAATCACTATTGTGCATTAGTAGACTTTACATTCAGTGTTCTAGATGTGAGTTTAAGATATGCCTTATATCAGCAAAGAAGGATGTACACTATGGCAGAAAACAAAGAAGTTGTGCTGTGGAGAAGTCACATTCTTACTGAGTAGGAGTGTTTGCACACACCTCATCCACCACCTCTATTAGCCCTGGACTGAGCCAGGTTTTTTGTCTAAGCTGTTGAGTAGTTTGGCTGCATTAAAAGACTCAATGCTGCTTCCAGCAAACAAATGCATTGAAGATTTCTACTGCTGCCACAACTACTGACTGATAAAGTGTTGAACAAAGACTTGTATGTGATACTAGAATAGCATATACAGCTATTGTTATCATTTTTACAAATATGAGTTTAAAAAACCCTTACAGAAACAATTTAAGTTATCATGGATTCACAATATTTGTTTATATAAAAACATACAGAACAGTACAACATCACAGTATATATAACACCTACCAACAATTCATTGTGAATAGGTTTCATAAAATGACATATGTATTGGGGTAGATTGGTCTGTAGGTTGCTTTGGATAAAAGTGTTTGTCAAATGCCTGAATGTAAAAGTGTACTGAACATGTGATCTTAGTCGTCAAATACTGCACAATCCCCAGAGATCTTATTTACATGTTGCTCTTTGTATTCAAGAAGTGTCCGTAAGCAATAATGCATGCTTGGACTTGTTCAGTCTGCACTGGTCAGGCTTAAAAGAATAGTTCACCCAAAAATGAAATTTATGCCACAATTTACCCAGCCTGCCATCTTGTGTACATGTCAAACCTTTCTTAAGCCGACCACAACTAGAGTAATAATACTCCTGGCTTTTTCTTGCATTGTAATGGCCATCATAAAAGTAATCAACATGACTCCAAGGGGGTTAATACATGTCTTCTGAAGCAAAGCGACACGTTTGGGAGTAAAACAATTTGTTTTTTGAGCTTGTTTAGTCACATTTGGATGTAAACATAATATATCACTGGACCTTCACAAAACTGCCACACGCTGGCTCAGCAGATCTCAGCTTTTGAATGTCATTGGTTCTCGTTGTCACGAGTTATGAAAGAACCATTGAGATTCAAAAGCTGAGATCGGTGGAGCCTGCGTGCGGCCATTTTGTGTGAGTACAGGGATGCACTATTATGCTAACACACATTTAAAAAGTTTTGTTCTTTTATATTTGTTTTATTTAGAAAAGGGTAATGGAAATACACCCAGTGAGATCAATCTGTTAATGTACTCTTTTGGTCAGGTGTTTTTTTGGTTTATTTATTTAGATTTCATAATTCATTAGGCAGCATAAAAGCAAGAATGTTTATTCTTTGTTACTTTAATTGAAACATTATGCAAATAAGAAAGTCAATGCTTCAGCATCAACAAATGTTGCCTACAAAACCAGTCCCATTTTACTAAGATTCCAGATTCACAGATTTGTCTTCAGCACTGAGGCAATGTAGGTTTATTGTTAGTGAAATTAGTGGGAGGAGAAATCTGTCTGAGACAGTGAGTGAAATGAGAAGGGAAAAGTAACAGAATGCGTGAGGGAGCTAGACAGCGAGTAAAGGCAGAGACAGGGCTGGAACACCAGTGCAAAGGCTTTCTCACTTCAACTTACCCTGTGAACTCACAGAGTGTGTGGCTGAATGAAAATGTTTATTTACCTCGGGAGTGTTTAAAGGAGCGTTGAGGACTAATAATACTTACAGATGGAGCCGACTTTAGCTCTTCAGTCTGCTTCAGTAAGTTTCCCTCTGGTGTTTTTGCATCTGTTTTGAGTAAAACTGTGCATCTACAGAATGTACATCTACATTCTGTTTTGTAGATTGATTTGCACATTATCGAGAACATGTGTGGTCTCGCATTGGAATGTTTTGATCTGTGTGGAGAAAATCTCCAATCTGTTATGGTGTACATTTTTTACAGTTTTTAAGTGCAAGTAATCACAGCCAAAGCAGATGAAAATTTCTCAGCTGGAGTCAAAGTTTCCTTTTGTTCCTTTGTGTTAGTCCAAAGTGTCTTTACTTTTACACATCCTGCTGTCATTGTTTAACGTGTATAGATAATAATAATTTACAAATTGTTTGTATTGTTCTTTGTTTAACATAGTGTTTAGTGTGTGTATCTTTGATGTCACTGTTATGACTCAGTGTATTACTGCATTCAAATCTTCTGACGCATTAATAGACCTACTGACTCCTAGCTATTATCTATATATGATTTGAAACTGTTGCATTTCTGGCCACCTGTTCTGATAAGGGCTAATGCTTTTTTGTAGATACATGGCTTCACATAGCTTCCCATGTCTGGTAACCCAAAACCACAAGCTATATGACGCTGTCAGACTTTAGAGGAAATGCTCCCTTTGACCTGAATTTGGATTGTCCTGATTTCTTTTTTTCAAATCAATGCTGCGTCTCTAAATACCCCCAGATAGTTGATAAATGTATGCAAGATGTTTTCTATGAATAAATAACAATAACACGGAAAGAGCTTGTCTGTGTGCGTGCATGGAAACAATTAGTCTTGTTCCTGAGCAGGGCAAAATTAGCTTCAAGGCCAACTCCCTGCTCACCCTGGCCTCCATCTGCATTCACCTATTCCACCTGCCTCTCCACACCCCTTTGTCTCATCAAAGAGCTGGTGC
Organism: Triplophysa rosa; assembly: GCF_024868665.1. Taxonomy (NCBI): domain Eukaryota; kingdom Metazoa; phylum Chordata; class Actinopteri; order Cypriniformes; family Nemacheilidae; genus Triplophysa; species Triplophysa rosa. The sequence goes on from NC_079890.1 coordinate 8,664,526, forward strand.
ATCTCACAGTACCACAATAAATAATCCAATGAAAGCTTTTGAGGAGTGTCTGGCTCAGGTGTACCATGGGTGATCATTGTTGCTCAGTAGTGACTCTTTTAGTTGAATAAACCAAAGCAATTGGTAAGATGTCTGGTTTTGATATGGGTTAAATACTAATATACTTTTTATTATTAGATGTGTTTTTTCATTTTCTTTGTCTGTATTTGAGAGTGTAAGTTTGTACATAGTATGATCATTTTCTCACTCAGTTCTTTGCCTGTTTGTGGAAATTTACCCAAAGACAAATAGGAAGTCATTAGTAGTCATTTACAGCCATTAATTACCCTGATTATTAGCCAATTAAATGATCATTCTGTGTATCAGTAATTCATGAGCTGACACTCATGTAATGGGATGCGGCCCTCTGTCATTTGCATTTAGGTGCCTGATGGATGCTTATACTCTGTATGTACGCATAACTACTCCACAGTTTTTCATCCAAAGAAGGTATCTTTGAAAGATTGTCCTGTGGTGCCTCAAACACTCTTAATAATTAGGGTTCCAATTTCAAAATAACAATTTAAGGCCCAAGAATTGTAACTATAGAGGAAAACCTTAATGATAACTGTATTAGCGTTCACACCAACTGAGGATAATGTTATGTTTATTTTAAAATGTAGTTTCACATTTTAAAGGGATACTCCACCCAAAAATGAAAATTCTGTCATGAATTACTCGCCCTCTAGTTGTTCCAAACCTGTAATAATAATAAACCTCTTTTGGTTAAACATAGAAAGATTTCTTCCAAAAATCTTTCTTTATGTTCAACCGAAAGAGGTTTATTATTATTACAGATTTGGAACAACTATTATTATTACTATTTTTTTCTCTGTTGAACACAAAAGAAGATATTTTGAGGAATTTAGGAAAGCAAACAGTTCTGGGGAACCTTTGACTACCATTTATACTACTATGGTAGTCATTGATGCCCCAGAATTGTCAGTTGCTAACATTCCTCCTAATATCTTTCTTTGTGTTCAACCGAACAAAGAAATTTAGGCATGTTTGGAACAACTAGAGGGTAAGTAATTCGTAACAGAATTTTCATTTTTGGTTGGAGTATCCCTTTAAATGTACAAGCCTTTAAATTAGATTTTTTTTATCGTTCATCAGTTTGGAAAAATGCTTTCAGTGATCCCAGCTGTATTGTTTTACTGTTTCATTATAGTTGTGGTGGTGACTTATAGCTATTAAATGTACAATAATTTCTTAAATGTAACCTTTATAGTTATAGTAATTGTCAGTGGTGTGGGAACGGACCTCCGAAATAAACCTCTTATGTTACATAATGTTCAAAAAACTATAAATGAACAAAGGTTTATCAACATTGTTGCTGCAAAGAACCACTGAAGAACCATTTTTATGTATTAAGATGCACGTTCTTTTCCATTGAGAACTCTTTCCTGCATTCCCGTCTTGCCAAGCTGTCTCAGACAAACACTCCACACCATGGATTAAAACCAGTTGGTTGGGTGTTTTTGGTAACATCAAACTATTTTTGTTAGGAAAGAAATCTGCGCCTATGTAATTATGAGTGTTAGGTTTCAGTTTGAAAACCACTGGTTCAGTACAAAGAGTGTGAGGAAGGTGATACCGCTTGAAAGTGCGCTTGGGTGGGGTCATGTGTTAAACTTAGACGAGGATGGATGATTTACTCTAGGACTCACCCCAAAATAGATGGAGCTATGTTTATACTGTATACCAGATGCTAATGTGGCCATTTTTAAATACTTGCAGACATGCCCCCTTTGAGAATTTGTGTCTGAGCATTATTTACATTGCAATTACAATTAAACTACTGTACAAACTACTTTCAAATACTGCACCATTATTATAAGGGGTGTAGGCTAGGACACATACATATGTTAATACTAACTGTACTTAACTAGTATTAAACTTAACTTAAAGTATTTAACCTTGGCGTGTAACTCGCTTGGTTGTTGTTTTTTGAACTGTTACTTGACTTTTTTGAAAGAGCGGGCTGAACTAAATCTACAGACCAAAATATCATAAAGGCAAAGGGCTCTTTTGACTTGGTCTAGTAAGCCCAAAGACCCACAAAATACTAGAAAACAGAAATGCCTCAAACACTTTTAGCAAATGTATAGCCCCCTGACAGCCACTTAGAAAGAGTTTTGCACAGGAAAGCATCACTCTAGTTTTCTTCCTTATCATTAAGCAATTGGAACTGAAAAAGCAACATTAGATTACAGAAAACAACCAAATTAAATGTTCAGTAAGTCTTATGTAAATGGCCAGCAACATAGTCCGTACCATATAATATATAACCTTGATACACAAGATTGACTTTCACTGGTTCACAAGAACATTTTCAACAAATCTGGTTTACAACAACTTTAACAGCGCTCATGCAGGGCGATGGCATGTGGCAACTAATAGCATGCTTTGGTATGCACTGACACAATGTATGTGACACATAAAACATCAATAGAAATCAGAAGCATAATTGTAACTATATACTGTATCTTAGGTTAGCTACTACATTGTACTGTGGTGTATTGTAGGATGTTGTGTCCAGAGGCCAAAACATCCTGACAGTATACACTGGTTGTGACCTCATAAATGAATGCAATATCATTTTCATCTGGAAAAGATCCAGACATTGTTTTGCCCAAGAACCAGGTCAGCACATTCCCTAATCATTACATCAAGGACAGTCCTCCACAGGCACACTATTCAGAAACTATTGATATTTTTTGTGGATTGTTTCATGATTGGGCAAAGATTACATATAGCCTTGCCAAATTACATTTTGTGGTTCCAATGTTGCATCTTTCTGGTGTTGATTTTATCCCTGACTACAATCATGTGGTTTCATTGAGATGGTACTGTCTAATAAGATGAATGGCAAGCCATGCATAGTTTTTTTGCAGGCAAAAATTGGGTATTAGCGTCACAAAGAGTAGATAGGCTATACAGTTTTTAGACACATTTTGTGAAACCCTCTTATCAGGCTCTGCCCTTCCTCTGTCGAGCTCAAAGGAAGTCTCATTCAAGGTCTCTGATGTTATTTTCAGACGGGTTTGTTGTCTGCCAGAGATAAGAGGAAAATTATTATTTTAGATGATAAAGATTTATATAGTATCTGTAGGTTGTATTGTGAGCAGACAATCATTTGCATTCTGAGGTGTGCATTTGCTGTGTATGGGGATCTCCTGCGTGCATTTGCGAGTTCTCGTGCCCACATGTGGATGTTTTGTGTGCATTTCTTGCATGCATTTGTGGATTGCTGTGTGCAATTGTGGATCTTTTGCGTACATTTGTGTGAGGTTTAGGTTTCTGACCCAGGAACATACACACAAACCCTGGACTATGTAGGGCTGACATATTCTCCATTTTTTCACCGCCAAAGCCCCAAATACAGTTTGAAGCTATTTTGAAACCACAACGAAGAAAAAACACTGTAATATACTCACACTCCTTGGTAGCTTCAGTCTGGGAAAGGCCCACCCAGAATGCCTAGACCAAGACAAATAAAAAATGAATCTAAATTTATCTATAGACAGACACATCTCCAAACAATCACAAACAGAATAAAGTAGACTAACCACAGGGCAGATATTAGCCAGAAGTGATGAAGGACGACACAATTTTTACACAATTTGTGCCACATGTGACCGATTATAGACAAAAGTTTTTTAGTTTGTTATGTAATGTCATAAGGTGGGGGGAAATAAACATGTACTGACAAGACTTTTTGTGTCTCATCCTGGGTGGAGAATCTGGTGGACAGTGTTGGGCAAGTTATTCTGAAAAAGTAATTAATTACTAGTTACTAATTACATATTCAATAGTGTAATTAGATCACTGTACAAATTACTCTCTCCAAAAAGTATTTAATTACTTATTACTATTTACTTTCTATATCCTATATCAACCTTGATTAGTTAAGTGATTCAAGGATAGACATGAAATGGCTCTTTTAATTCACTCAAATAAATAATATATGTGACGAGGGAGGCGTGACGAGAGCCGTGGGAGGAGGAAGCGAGGCCGGGACACGATAGATAATGAGTGTCAGCTGGGCGTCATTCCGGCCTCGTATCTCTCACGGAGGAGTGGAAGCATAAAAGGACGAACGGCAGGAGAATACGGCGAGAGAGGACCGGGCCCGGAAGTGTTAAGATTTGTTTATGTTCGTGTGGCCGGCAGTCGTCCGTGAGGGGCTGCCGGCCTTTTTACTTCTGCATTATTGTTTGTTTATTTTTCATTAAAGTTTGTTAAATGTTCGCCGGTTCCCACCTCCTTCCTTCCGTTTTATTGAGCTTTGCTACATTGGCCGTATTCTCCTGCCGTTCGTCCTTTTATGCTTCCGCTCCTCCGTGAGAGATACGAGGCCGGAATGACGCCCAGCTGACACTCATTATCAATCGCGTCCCAGCCTCGCTTCCTCCTCCCACGGCTCTCGTCACGCCTCCCTCGTCACAATATAAAACTACATAAAGTAGTATTATAAACTAACCAACGTATTACAAATGTGAGAGTTATACATTAAAACACGGATTTTAAAGTTAGACTTTGAATTTTGATGTCAATTCCACTATTGCACACACATATATTACACAAAGTATTTAGTTTAATTACATCAAAAGTAACTAATTAAATTACAGAAAATAATCCCTTACTTTACTTTTCAAAGGAAAAGTTATTAAATTACAGTAACTAACTACTTAGTAACTAGTTACACCCAACACTGCTGGTGGAGAACCAGGTATGCAGTCATACACCACACACACTTTGTGGCTCCAGTAATGAACCAAAATTCCCAGACAAAGACAAGTTACATCTCGAAAATGAGTATCATTAAAAGACTATCCTTCAGGAAAAAATGTCTTCTAAGAATGGTGAGTTATGCCACAATTGCATCTGTTCTCTCAGTTTTCATTTGTGTTTTGTTTCCATTGATTGGACTGGGTTAGATCAGCTTTTTTACTCATTAGCTGTTTTATTCAATTCCTGCACTCCTACAACGAGCAGCTGTAGCCGGCACTCTTGAACTCAGCTGCACCTCAGACATCGTCATTTCACACTCTGCTGTTTCCACAGTTGTGCATTTGGATGTTTGTACTCACTTTATACTCACCCGCTTGCTGTGATTCTTCTTTGTCCGCATGCACTGTAGTAACTTCAGTTGAAACATGCTATGACAAGCCAGGTTATTGTTTTTAGACCCTGTGCTTGTCTTCTGTTATGGTGTTTTAAAATGTAGCTAGAAGATAGTGTGCTTTGGTTTTGGGCTTCGTCTTCTTCAAAAGTAGTAAAGAGAGTATTTTGCTGCAAGTTCATAGAACATCCAAAATGAATAAACCTTATGTGTCACAAATCAATCCTAATCAATGCCTCTCATGATGTGATATTACAGTTGTCATCTTACGTAACACAGTAGCTGGAAATATAGACAAAGCCAGGAGCATTTACCACAAATGTAGTTGTGGTCAATGGAGGTGTGAAGATTTACAAGAAGAGAGCGTCTTGGTTACGGATGTAACCTCGGTTCCCTGATGGAGGGAACGAGACGTTGTGTCGAACTGACAGAATGGGGTTTGTCTTGAGAACCTATCATCTTCTGAGTATTTAGAAAAGGCCAATGAAAATTGGCGAATGAAATGTGCATGCCGGGCTCCTCCCCGGATGTCCGGGTATAAGAGGGAAGCCGGCGTGCTCATTCATTCACCTTTGGTCTGAGGAGCCTAAAGCATCCTCCCCCGACCGCTGGGGTGGGCGGCCAGTGTTGTGGCATGAGGGACACAACGTCTCGTTCCCTCCATCAGGGAACCGAGGTTACATCCGTAACCAAGACGTTCCCTTTCTGTCGGTCTCTCGACGTTGTGTCGAACCGACAGAATGGGGTTCCTATGGAAAACGCCACAGCACTGAGCCGCGTCACAATCTCTGCGGAGCGACGTTGACTGGCCTGGGCGAGTCAGACGAACACGCTAACGCGAAATTATGACCCTCCAGTGGAGAGGAAGGGGGACCCAGAGCTTTCCACAAAAGTTGGGAAGCCCCCTAACGCCGGCCGTCACGGGCGGAGGCCTGATTCTCTAAATGGCGAGAAGCCGCCCGGCACCGTACGGGCCACTGGGTAAGCATTATTCCCCCCTGGGGGAAAAAAGCTGCAGAGGCCACTACCTACCATAGGGAGGAATTAGTGGAGACACCACATGGTCTCACCATCAGGGGAGAACTCATGGGAAGAATGTGCGGACTGCAGGAGTTAACCGCAAGGTGGGAGTCCACCTGGGGAGGTCATGGGTTGCCAAGGTGGGAACCATTCATGAGGATACATCAGACGGAACAGCCCACGGAGGGGGGGTTACCACGTCTGGAGCACTAGGTCCGGTTAGAGCTATGTGGGAGATAACTCAACTGTTCCCCGGCCTAAGGGGGCAGGGCTGCTCTGCCCAGCCTGTCCCCTGGAAGGGTGCTTAGTGATGGATGGAATGCCTGTTCTTTACCCGAGGGGAAAGAAGTGAGGCGGGATCGCCACTGCTCCCCCCGGAGGGGGAAGGGCTTCCGCAGGCGTACGCCCTACCGGCTGCCGGTCCCACACCTTGCCAGGATGCGGGCTGACACCGGTTCCGCGCGTAGGTATTAGAACCTCACGGAGTTGTTAGGCATAGCCCAACCCGCAGCTCCGCAGATGTCTGCCAGAGAGGCGCCCTGAGCCAGTGCCCATGAGGGGTGTGCCTCACTCCCAACGGGCAGGGGCGAATTGAGATCGGTATGCCCTAACGAGGGCATCCACGATCCAGTGCGCCAGCCTCTGTTTGGAGACAGCCCTCCTGCTGACCTCCGAAACAGACAAAGAGCTGCTCAGAGCTTCTGGGCTCTGCGTGCGGTCCAAGCAGAGGCGCCGTGCGCGTACTGGACAAGCACGGATAGGTTGGGTCTTCCTCCCCGGTGGGGAGCGCCTGCAGGTTCACCACCTGGTCTCTCGGGAGAGTGGTGGGAACCTTGGGCACGTAGCCGGGGCGGGGTCTCAAGATAACGTGAGAATCCCGGCCCCGAGTTCTAGGCAATCTGTGGACACGGAGGGTGCTTGTAGATCCCCTACCCTCTTGGAGGTGAGCGCCATGCGGAAAGCCGTCTTTATCAAGACTGAGAAAGAGCGGCAACCCCGAGAGGCTCGAAGGGGGCGGGGCCTCTTGAGGCCCGCCACCTAGGTCGCAAGAGGGTACGGAGCGCGGGTAAGGTGGTCACCCTCTCGCGCCCCTTAGGAACCTAATGACCAGGTCGTGCTGTCCCAGAGGCTACCCAGCACTTGGGTCATGATGAGCGGCCGTAGCGGCTACATACATTCCCAGTGTGGAGGGGGAGAGGTTACTCCCCCGTCTCTCTTGAGGACGGGACAGCTCGTACCCGACCGAGCAACTCCGCGGGTCTTCTCGCCGAGAAGAGCACCAGGACGAGAAGAGGCGCCACCTATGGGCGTATAGCCGCCCAGTGGCCGAAGCCCTAGCCTGAGTGACGTCCCAACCGGACCGGGGGTGGGTCACTCAGGATCTCCTCGTCCCGTCCAGACATGGAGACCAGGTTTTGCCTGGGATGCCGTAACGTGCCCCTTCCCCTGGGGAAGCTGTCCGCCAGGGGGAGCGGCCAGGGGGGAGTTGTTGTCAGAGCCTCAGCTCCGAGAACCAAGTCCTGGTTAGGCCAAAGGGGCGTAACTAGTACCACTTGATGCTCCTCTTCCCTGGCCTTGCACAGGACCTGTGCAATGAGGCTCAGTGGGGGGAAGTGTACTTCCGCTTGTCCCGCGGCCAGCTGTGCGCAAGGGCATCCGTGCCGAGGGTACCTCGGACAGGGAGTACCAAAGCGGACAATGGGTGGAGTCCGAGGAGGCAACAGGACCACCTGTGCCTGGCCAAACTGCCCCAAATGAGCCGGCTGCGCGGGGAGGAAGTCGCCACTCTCTGCCAACGCAGGCGGGGGCCCGTCCACCGCCCCGACACTGCTTGCCCGTTGCACACGGCACCCCAACCTTGCAGGGAGGCATCCCAAAGGGGACCCCTGTCCGCAAGAAGGTCATGGAGACCAGGGGGTTAGGGTGTGTCGGCAGAAAAGCGTGTGACCATACGCCTGCTGCCGGTGTGCCACGCTCTCCAAGGAACTTGACTCTGCAGCCAGTGTTGGAGCGGTCATATGTGCATCGACCCGAGGGGGACCCCCCCGCCGAGGATGCCATGTATCCCAGGAGCCTCTTGTTACAGGGGGACCGCTGACTGTCTGAGCTTCAGGCAGTTCAACACTGATCGGGCGCGCGACTGATTAGGGAGGCCTCAGGGAGGCCGCGAGGGTGCGGGCTTCCTCGTCGCGGGTCGCGCCCCCCCCCGGGGGGTGAGCGGGGCCGCTCGTGAGGACAGAGTCGAGTTCCATACCGAGAAAGAGGATGCTCTGCACCGGGGAGAGCTTCCTCTTTTCTCAGTTGACCTGTAGCCCCACCGATCTAGGTGCCGGAGAACCAGGTCCCTGTGTGTACACAACAGATCTCGAGAGTGTGCCAAAACTGAGCCAGTCGTCGAGATAGTTAGTACCCGCACACCTCCTTCCCACGGGGAAGGAGGGCGGCTTCCACGACCTTCGTAAAGACTCGTGGAGACAGGGCCAGACCGAAGGGGAGGACACTGTACTGATATGCCCGTCCCTCGAACACGAACTGTCGGAACGGCCGATGTCGAGGGAGGATCAAGACATGAAGTACGTGTCCTTCAGGTCGACTGCCATGAACCGGTCCTGACACCTGATGGACGTCAGGATGCGCTTCTGCGTGATCAACCTGAAAGGCAGCTAAGTGTAGGTGCCTGTTCAGAACACACAGACCCAAGATAGGGCGCAACCCCCCGCCTTTCTTGGGGACAATGAAGTACAGGCTGTAAAACCCGTCGAACATCTCGGCTGGTGAGACGGGCTCGATCTCTCCCTTCACCAGAAGGGTGGCGACCTCGGCCCGAAGTACGGGAACATCCTAGTCTCTGACTGAGGTATATCGGATGCTGAACTTGGCGAGCGTGAGGCGACTGGATCGCGTAGCCGAGACGGATCGTCTTCCCTAGCCAGTCTGACAGCCTGGGAAGCCGGACAGGCTCCCAGAATGAGACGGGACTAAGGTACGATCTTTTTCATCGTCCCCCCGGGGGTTGGTTCGATGGCTAGCAGTACGGATTCCTTGCCGGGGGAGGTCCCCCGGGGAGGAGATCGGCTCTGCCGTTTTTTCTGCCTGGCGACTGCGCAGCTCAACGCACTGTCTGACTGAGAGTGCTGAGGGCTGGTGTTTATACTCGACATTGCGCTTTGCGATGACGCAACGTCGAGTTTGCCGTTCACCGTCGTGCAGAGGGTGAGAGCGGCTGTGGTAACCCAGAGAGAGAGGAAACTCTCCTTTTTTGAGAGTAAGTGGGCGCCAGCCCGACTTCCCAGCGATGTGGCTGGGGTCGGCCCCAATGGTAGCCTCGATCCCCCTGAGGTGTTCCCATGACGGCCGCTGCGCCGCGGCTGCTGATGGGGCGATGGTCTCTTCTTCGCTGTCTCCTCCAGGGGGGCCGCCTGAGTGGGGGGGCGCCAGAGCTGGAGGGCGTTGAAGAGGACCAGGGCTGCTGGGAAGCAAGACGAGAATGCCGAGGCGGCCGAGTTGCGGCACGGAGGACTCTTTTTACTGTCGAGAACCCTCCAGGGAGGCCGTGTGCGGGTCTCGCACCCCCCCATCGACGGGCGGGGGGTGAGCGGGGCCGCTGCGGCTCGACAGTAACACCAACCAGCCCCCCCTTGCGAGACGGGTACGTCGAGAAAGCGGACCTTCTCAGCGTTACTCATCTGAGCAAGGATTGGCCAGAGGAGTTTCTCATGGACCACAAGTGTGGACATCGTCCGACCCAGGGCCCGCGTGGTCACCTTAGTCACCAGTAGAGCGAGGTCGGTGGCGGCGCGGAGTTCCTGCATAAGCGCTGGGTCGGTCTTACCCTCGTGGAGCTCTCTCAACGCCCTGGCCTGGCAGGAGCCATAGCGTGGAGAGAGGAGGCAGCTTGGTCCACCGCAATGTAAGCTCTCGACACCAGATGCTTTGGACGGGAGTCTAGGTCGAGCCCCCCCCCGGTTACCGACGTATCCTCCAGCTGTCTCAACCTCGAGGGAAGAGAGCGTGACAGAACTTTGTTTGACGTGAAACGTGCCGGGAAGGGGCGTTCCAGGTCTTACAAAGTTCCTCATGCACTTCCGGTAAACACAGCACTGGGGGCGGGCAGGCGCCATGTAGCCAGCCGCGAGCACCGGGAGAGGCAGTGCGGGCACTGCAACCCAACACTCACGGCGGCCCAGGAAAGCATGGCCGACATCTCGACATCCGCTTTTTCCTGGGCTCGACCCCCCGAGGGAGGGAGCCCGAGGAATCGTCGGAGTCGGATGGCAGTACGTCACCCCCCGATGCTGCAAGAGACATCTCATCATCACGCATTGTGTCCGAATACGTGATTGAGGAATAAGACGGCGGACCGTCTTTTTGGGGAACGGTCAGACGAGCGAGACGAGGTGTGAACGGTCCGTGAGCCGTGGCTGGCGGATTATCGCTCACAGTAATCCTCATATCACCCTCGCTGCTTGCCATAGCGGACGGCAGGGCCGTAGTCCTGCCGCCACAGAACGGGGAGCAAACGAGGTGGTGGCTGAATCCCGTGGGAACACAGCCACCTGTGACGCAACGTCTGAATCGTCACCGCCCGCAGTGCGGGCAGGACGTATCCACAACGTCTGCCCCAGCGTACTGGAAGCAGGCATTGTGTCCGTCCCCCTCCTCGATGAGTGTGTTGCACCCATGAGAACAGCGGGACAAGCCACGCTGGAGAAATTTGCTCTTTTAGAAAAGGAAATTTGCTCGAACACCTCCGGAACTGCCGAGACGCCCAGGGGAGAGTCACTGCAGGAAGGGACCGTCCGCTGTCCACGTCGTAGTTTCCAGCAGAAAGAATGATCACCCAGATCGTAGAGAAGCTCACCAGATGCGTAGGCTCTGAAGAACAAAAGGTGAATGAATGAGCACGATTCATTCGCCAATTTTCATCGGCCTTTTCTAAATACTCAGAAGATGATAGGTTCTCAAGACAAACCCCATTCTGTCGGTTCGACACAACGTCGAGAGACCGACAGAAAGGGAATGTCAGTTGTCTATAGACTTCACAAGAAAGTAGTCTGTGAATGCCTGAAAACACAATGGACTCCTGTTTGTGTTTGGAATCAATATTACTATTCTAGGGGTGTAACGATACACTCAGCTCACGATTCGGTACCTATCTCGATGCTGGGTTCACGATAAGATGCACATCTCGATATTTTGAACAAAATTCAAAAATGAAACCGAAATTCAAATAACATTTATTTTCAAAATATTAACAATTTCAGTAATTTATTTTGTTGCACATACAACTTAATAAAGAATTTTAAGGCTTAACTGAAATTAGAATTAAGATCAGTGTCAATTTTGACAGCAAATTTTGATTTAGTTTTAGTCATAGTCTTTTGACTAAAATGCAATTTAGTTTTTGTCATCCCAATTTATCATAGTCTTAGTCTATTTTTAGTCGACGAAATCTACATTATATTAGTCTACTAAAATCTATCTGGATCAACTCATTTAATTGGTGTAATTAAATGTTCCATACAAAGATTTAACATGCATCGAATTTTCTTTACCTTGGAATTAAATTAAACCTGGTCATTACCTATATTTTTTAGAAAAGTTGAGTAACTACTGGATATGCATTGTTGTAACACAGAGAATATTAGACCATGAACGACATGTAGCAGTTCATTAAGTCTCATTTTGACTCAATTGACTCGTTCGTTCAGTGAAGGGTGTGTTCATTCAGCACATTCAACCAATGAAATGCTCTGACAGAGCCCACATTCAAGCGCTATTGGCTTGTCTCTTTGAAGCTACGCTGTCTTTGCTTGAGACAGTAATGAATGAGAAATATCTTTCAAAAAGACATATTACATAAACTGTATTAGATTTCTTCAATCATGCAGATCACATACTTGTTTTTTAGCATGTCCTTCGATCTTTTAATATACAGTACGACTCACTTCATCGCTTCTCTGATCAGAACAGCGCTGGTTTCTTTTTGGCTTACTTTATGTGGCATATCACGTTATGCAGCAGCTCACGTTAGCGGATAAATTAACATTGGCATTTAAAAAAACGTTTGTGCTGCCTGTGTAATGAGATTCGGGGTGACTCGCCTGCAGTCATGCTTCAAGTTTGCTGTGTTTTAACGGCGATTGTGAAGGAAAATATGACGCTTTGTAAACATGGCATAAACTCGGAAAAGAGAAAGGAAAGACATCCTAAAGTTTAGCTCGAGGCACTTTGTGGCATATAAAAGAGAAATTTTAACTTGTTTGCTGACTGTATACAGTTGGCAAAAGTCTTATTTTCCGGCCAACCATTTGTCAGAATTTGGAAGGTTTTCCTAAAGATCCAGTTTTGCCCCCTCACATCTATTACACAGTGTAACAAACTGTTGTTTCGCCCAACCTTTTTATAGTTCTTGTACAATTATTTGGTGCTAATTGTTGTGGTAATATTTATTTTCATGTAGCATCAATGTTTTAGTGCATATTTAGCTCAAGTAATTTTTTTTAAGATTTATTTTTTGGCCTTTTGCCTTTATTAGTTTAGGAGAGAGAGGACAGGAAACAAAGTGGATGAGAGAGGGGATGGGATCGGGAAAGGACCATGAGCCGGGACTCGAACTTGGGTCACCTGGAGCGCAATAGCGCCATATGTCGGAGCACTAACCACAAGGTTATTGGCTCCGACAGCTCAAGTAAATTTTGAGCTTATATCATTAACACAGTGTAACAAACTGTTGTTTCACCCAACCTTTTTATAGTTCTTGTACAATTCTGTGGTGCTAATTATATTTTCCTGTAGCATCAATGTTTTAGTGTATATTTAGCTCAAGTAAATTTTATAAAAACTTATATCATCAATTACGATATATCGGTATATTGCAAATAAACAAAAACTGTACAAAATGTTCACATATTTAACTAATTATTTTCCAATTGTCACTGTCAGAGAATTCTAGAAATTTCTGTAGTACAGGGAAGGTGGGATGAAGCGGTGATGTGTAACTACGTCTGGAACTTGCACACTTCTGAAGTTTTGAACGACTCATTTTTAGTAACTGTTATGTTAAACTGTTGTTTTGAGCTCAGTGTTATGCGAAACACAACTTTTAAAAAATGTTTTACATTGTGTTATAGAAGATCAAGTGAGAAACCATTGTTGTTGTAAACTACTACATCCAAGATCAAATCATTGCAGTAATTATGAGCTGGATAATTCGTTTCTTCGAACGCACCTGTTGTGTATGATACATGTATCTTGATTAAATTGTCTGAGATCATCGCACACAGTACACTGACTCACACTTGTCATGATCCTGCCTCACCTTGTCTTTTCTAGCCGTGTGGCATCATCATGACGTGTGGAATCACATGGCCATTGTTTTGTTATGATGGCCATGTGCTCTCCTGTCATGTCTTGACCCCGCCCCCGCGTTTCCTCGTCTAGCTTCCCGTCTGTAATTATCCCCTCCACCTGTCTAGTGTAATTATCCCTTGTTAACTCCCCTATTTAGTGCCCTTGTGTTTGCTGTCCTGTGCTGTTTCGTTTTGGTTGCTTTGCTTGCTTTGCGTTGACCTAGTAAGATACTTACCTCATGTCCTAGTTCCGAATTCCCAGTCTAGTCTAAGTGTTTAGTTTTGTTATCCTGGATTCTCTTGTTTTTTTCCCCCTCATGGGAAGTCTTCAAGTTCATCATTGTTATGTTCTCGTTTTACTCCATCGTGGGCCTTTGTTTTTGTTAATAGTCAAGTCAAGTCTTATTCAACCTTATTCATATAGCGCTGTTTACAATTTTCATTGTTACAAAGCAGCTGTACATGAGACATATTGACTATAAGCAAAACATTTAAAGTTATACACGTAAAAACAAAAAAAGGTGAAAACTTAAAAGACAGCCACACCCACATACAAAACACTCCACACACACACAATATGTACATGTACTAACACACATAGACACACACACAAATGCGCACACACACGGACGCACACACACAGACAAGCACGCACACACACAGACATGTATGCACGCACACACACAGACATGTACACGCACAGACACGCACACGCACGCACGCACGCACACACACACAGACGCACACACATGCACAGTGAAAAGCACACATTTAAGATAAAGAAGAGAGAAACACAGGTCAAATATTAAATAGACTATAAATTCCTATATGCAATATTAATTAAGTAAAACTTGAAAATTCTAATTCTAAGGCAGCCCCCCGGCCAGGCAAATAGTGCAAAACAGTATGCAAATGGTGGCGAGGAACCCAAAACTCCAATGGAGAAAAAAAACCTTCCAGGATTCCAGTTCCCCTCTGGCAAAAGTTGCTGCCTCTGCACAAGCTCGACAGTGCTTGCACAACAAGGCTAAATAAAAATGAATAAATTTAGTAATAAGGTAAATTTGTCACGAATCGTGTGCGAGAGGAAGAGAACCCAATTGCAGGCAAGCAGTGAAGGGGTTAAACACAAGACTTTATTATAACAGAAACAGAAACAAAAAACCCACGAGGGGGTAAAACAACAAAAGAGAGGGGATATAATAACACAGACTAAACAGGAACACTAAACTAAATAAACCAAACTAAGACAACACTTGACAAAGATTACACTGACTAGACTTACTGTGGTCACAAAGCTTCCAAGACAAGGGAAAACGTCACGTCTTACAAGAACACATCAAACGAACACAGTACAGATACAATGACAGAGCACAGGACAATGAAACATGAGGACTATATAAAGGGGAGGAAATCAAGAGGGAACAGGTGTGAGACATGAACTAATCAACAAGCAATAACGAGGGATACAAAAGGGCGGGAACACAGACAAAGACCGGAGAGAGTATCGAAGACCGAAAGGGTCAAAAAGACTCTCTCCACACATAACAAGGGATCCTGCCGTGATTCTGTCCCATAACCAAGACAGACATGAGGTAGAATCACGACAAAATTATAGTTTTAAGATATTCATTAATAATCTAATAGTGTCAGCATTTGACTGGAGTTGTCGCATTCAAGATGGCGCCGCGGATGGCTGCCTCGGTTTGGAGTGCTCTAGTACTTATGTCTTTTTTGTTTGTTTTTCCTGTTTTAAGCTACTCTTCTTTAATCACCTTTACCAGGGACGAATTGCTTAACATTAAGCAATGCCCTTCTATCAATCTTTTCCCTAATTTTGAAAATTCAGACGTCTTACTGGACATTTTACTCGGAGGAGCGGCAGCTCTATACAAACGCTCTAAAAGACGCAAGCGGGGAAAGCGAGCGGGTGCGCTCGTCAGACTCCGACGATGCGGATTTAGGACCCCGCTGCCGAGTATACACCTGGCGAATGTCCGCTCCCTTACCAACAAAACGGACGAAATACTCTTACTCACCAGGACAAACAAAGATTTTTCCAACTCCGCTGCGCTGTGTTTCACAGAAACATGGCTCAATGACACCATACCGGACAGCGCGTTACATCTGCCGGGTTTTCAGCTGTTCAGAGCGGATCGCATTGCCGAGTCAACAGGGAAGACGCGTGGTGGTGGATTATGTTTTTATATAAACGAAGGTTGGTGCAGAGATATAACAACACTGAAGAAGATGTGCTTTTCGTACTTAGAAGCGTTCTCTATCAACTGCAAACCTTTTTATTCGCCACGCGAGTTTTCCTCATTTATTCTCGTGAATGTTTACATTCCTCCACATGCTTGTGCGAGCGCGGCGCTGCAACAGCTGGCGGATTACATCACTGACACGGAGCAGCAACACCCGGATTCTCTTATTATTATTATTGGGGACTTTAACAGAGCAAACCTCTCCCGTGAGCTGCCAAAATACAGGCAGCATATCACATGCCCCACCAGAGACAGCAACATTCTGGATCACTGTTACACCACAATACGGGATGCATACCACTCTGTTCCCAGAGCAGCTCTGGGTCTCTCTGATCATTGCCTGGTTCATCTTCTTCCGACCTACAGACAGAAGCTTAAATCTGCCAAGCCTGTAGCAAGAACAGCAAAGAGATGGAGCAGCGAAACAGAGCAGGCCTTACAAGCCTGTTTCGACTGCACGGATTGGAGTGTCTTTGAAGCTGCAGCCACTGATCTGGATGAGTTAACTGACACAGTGACATCCTACATCAGCTTCTGTGAGGACATGTGTATTCCCACCAGGACTCGCTTAACATACAACAATGACAAACCATGGTTTACAATGAAACTGAGACAGCTTCGTCAGGCCAAAGAAGATGCTTACAGAAGTGGGGACAAAGTCTTGTATAATCAGGCCAAAAACACACTGACAAAGGAGATAAGAGCAGCTAAGAGAAGCTACTCTGAAAAGCTGAAGAACCAGTTTTCAGCCAACGACCCTGCATCAGTGTGGAAAGGCCTGAAAGACATTACCAACTACAAGCCATCATCCCCTCAGTCTATGGGTAATCAACGACTGGCTGACGACCTGAACGACTTCTATTGTCGTTTTGAAATGCAGAGTCTCACCCTTCACACCCGCCCTGACCCTATCTCTGCTATACCATTAACACCTCCTCTTGACATTCAACCTGCACTTAAGATCTGCGAAGAGGATGTTTGCCAGCTTTTCCGCAAACAAAAGATCAGAAAAGCACCAGGCCCAGACAATGTCTCACCCTCCTGCCTGAAAGTCTGTGCGGAGCAGCTGTCGCCCATCTTCACTAATATTTTTAACAGATCTTTGGAGCAGTGTGAAGTCCCTTCATGCTTCAAACGCTCCACCATCATCCCTGTACAGAAGAAACCCAAAATATCTGGACTTAATGACTACAGGCCTGTTGCTTTAACATCTGTGGTCATGAAGTCATTTGAGAGACTTGTACTGGCCCACCTGAAGGACATCACCAGACCACTTCTTGATCCCCTCCAGTTTGCTTACCGAGCAAACAGGTCTGTGGACGATGCAGTAAACATGGGACTGCATTACATCCTACAACACCTAGACAGACCAGGGACTTACGTCAGGATCCTGTTTGTAGACTTCAGCTCGGCCTTCAACACCATAATCCCAGACCTCCTCCTGCCCAAGCTTACCCAGCTCTCTGTGCCAACCTCTACCTGTCAGTGGATTATTAACTTCCTGTCGAACAGGCAGCAGCTAGTGAGGTTGGGAAAATTTAAATCCAGCACATGTACCATCAGCACCGGAGCTCCTCAAGGATGTGTTCTTTCTCCACTGCTATATTCACTCTACACAAACGAATGCACCTCTACAGACCCTTCTGTCAAACTCCTGAAGTTTGCAGATGACACCACAGTCATTGGCCTTATTCAAGATGGTGATGAATCTGCCTACAGAAAGGAGGTTGCTCAGCTGGCTGCCTGGTGTAGTCAAAACAACCTAGAGCTGAATGCATTCAAGACAGTGGAGATGATAGTGGATTTCAGAAGGAACCCTCCATCACTTCCTCCCCTCACCATCCTGGACAGCACTGTGGATACTGTGGAGTCATTCAGGTTCCTGGGCTCCACCATCTCTCAGGACCTGAAGTGGGAGTCCCACATAGACTCCATTGTAAAGAAGGCCCAGCAGAGGTTATACTTCCTCCGTCAATTGAGGAAGTTCAACCTACCACAGGAGCTACTGACCCAGTTCTACTCAGTGGTCATCGAATCTGTTCTGTGCACTTCAATTACTGTTTGGTATGGCTCGGCCACCAAATCAGACCTACGAAGACTACAACGGACAGTTCGTAGTGCTGAGAAAATTATTGGTGCTCCTCTGCCCACACTTCAGGACCTGTACGATTCCAGAGTGAAAAACAGGGCAAGAAAAATCATCATTGACTCCACACACCCAGCACACAAACTCTTTGATCTGCTGCCCTCTGGCCGGCGCTTTAGAGCACCAAACACCAGGACTTCCAGACACAGAAGCAGCTTCTTCCCCCAGGCAATCTCCCTCCTAAACAGATAACTGCTCCTTAAGAGCAATATTCCACTTCCACTACTCCTATAGTGTGCACTACTGTGCCTTATTATATTTACATCTTATGTATACATGTATATAACACTACCTCTACTTACTAAATTATCCATTTGCACAAGTGTACATACAATCTGTTAATATGTATATTCTACTATTTACTACCCTGTACAATGTCTCTTATATGTTATTAACCCCCATTTTCTGTAAAATAGTCTTTATTTTATTATATGCACAATTTAGAATCTTTTAGACTGTAAATCGTATTATATTGTATTGTCATTGTGTTGAATGTCTGTACTAGAAGCTTCCAACACCAAAGAAAATTCCTTGTGTGTGCAAGCACACTTGGCAATAAAGCTCTTCTGATTCTGATTCTGGTTTTTGGACATTAGGGGTCACTATTGCTATCTTTGTCTATCCTTCGTTTTAGTCATTGTTTTCACCTGTGCCTCATTTGCCCTGTGTGTATTTAAACTTCTAGTTTCCTTTAGTTCTTTGCTCTGTGTTTGAAGGTTAGTACCCTATCTTGGATAGTTGTCATACTTTTTGTGGTTACACTGAGATTTATCTTTTGATGCCTTTTTGTTTACCCATTGAAGCGATTGGGATTACCTTTTGAGTCGTTTTGTTTGCATCCAGTTTTTCCTTGTGGATTTACCTTTTTTTGACTTTGTGGATTTACCTTTTTGCTGCGTGGCATTATCTTCATTTCTTGGGATTATTTTGTCATTGTGGATTATATTTTTGCCTGGAGTATTTTTGCCTTTTATATTAAAGTTCATCTCCGGTATCACTGTGTCTGCCTCATCTTCTGGGTTCCACCGACGTCTTGTGGCTCATTCTATTGAGCAACGGTTTACCACACCGGAGACCCGAGTTCGTGACCGGGTCCTGACAGAAACACAGAGCCAAACATGAACCCAGAGGCAACCAGTACCCAGGAGCTCCTCACCACGTTGGCCCATCACGAAGGAGCTGTCCAACGTCACGAAACTGCTCTGGTTCAGCTAGAGGCCTTGATGGCTAGACACTCCCAACTTCTGGTGAAGATGCTGGCCTCCATTAAACAGATGTCTGAGTGACTTCCCCTCGACAACTTCTCCCGCTCAACTGCCTGCTCCCATTCAAGTGCCTGTGGCAGTCAACCCTTTGGCTGAACCTCGTCTGCCCTCTCCTTAGCCGTTCTCAGGTGAACCTAGTGCTTGTAAAGGTTTCCTCACACAATGTTTCCTCTCCTTCGAGCTGCAACCCTCGTCTTTCCCTACTGATCGGTCCAAAATCGCATACATCATCACCCTGCTGTCGGACAAAGCCCTGGCCTGGGCCACTGCTGTGTGGGAATCTTAAAGATCCTGCTGTGCCAGCTACCCTGCCTTTGTTGAGGAATTCAAACGGGTCTTCCAAGATTCTACCAGTGGTTCTGATTCAGCCAAGCAGCTTTTGACCCTCCGTCAAGGCCGGCGCAGCGTCATGGACTATGCCATCCAGTTCCGCACAGTGGCATCTACGAGTGGCTGGAACGACGAGGCACTCACAGTATGCTTCCAGAAGGGTCTCTCCAAGGTCATTCAAGACGAACTGGCTACCCGTGAACTACCGGACAATCTCGAGTCTCTGATCAAGCTGGTTTCGCGTATTGACCAACGCCTGAGAGAGAGAGAGCTTAACCAGAGATCCCGTACTGTAACTCCCATCAGTCCCATTCCCAAGTCCCTACCTTCATCCCTGCTGGCGCCAGATGAGGGAGCACTGCTGTCTGTATTGCGGCAAATTGGGTCACTTCCGCTCCTCATGTCCTGCACTCCGGGGAAACGCTCCGTCCCATACAGGTCTGGGAGAACTGTAACGGGAAACATCACCACCTCCCACCCATCCAACTGCTGTCTCCTCATCCCAGTCACCCTTTCCTGGAATGGCCACGAGTTGTCGCTTCGAGCACTGTTGGACTCTGGGAATTTCATGGACGGTACCTGGGCAAAGAAGAACGGTATTTCATCAGACTCTCTCGAGAACCCCATAAGGATCGCAACACTGGATGGGAGTCCCATAGGACCTGGATTTGTTACCCATGCTACTACCCACTTGCGGCTTTCAGTTTCCCAACATCAGGAAATGATCAGCTTTCACCTCATCCCCTGTTCCGAGTTCCCCCTTGTACTTGGTTACCCCTGGCTGCACCGTCATAACCCTAACATTGACTGGTCGGTGGGGGCTATCAAGCAGTGGGGTCCTACGTGTCAAGCCACTTGTGTCTTTTCGAGTTCCCCGAGTCCCTCTTCCGAGACTTTAGAGTCTATCGACCTGTCTCAAGTTCCCGAGTGTTACCATGACCTTAAGCTGGTATTTAGTAAACTAAGGGCTGCCACGCTTCCACCTCATAGGCATTATGATTGTCCTATCATCCTGCTTCCGGGCACCTCTCCCCCCAGGGGTCGGATCTTTTCCTTATCCCCTCCTGAGCGAACAGCCATGGATACCTACATCAAGGAGGCACAGGCAGCAGGACTCATTCACTCATCCACTTCACCCGCAGGAGCAGGGTTTTTCTTTGTGGCCAAAAAAGACGGCGGATTACGCTCTTGCATCGACTATCGGGGACTCAATGCAATAACCATTCGTAACCGCTACCCCCTACCCCTCATGGCCACAGCCTTCGAGCTGCTCCAGGGATCAGCTGTTTTCTCGCAGATCAGGCATGGGGACGAGTGGAAGACCGCTTTCAACACACCCACCGGTCATTATGAGTACTTGGTGATGCCCTTCGGTCTGACCAACGCCCCGGCTGTATTCCAAGCGGTCATCAATGATGTACTTAGAGACATGTTGAACATCTTTGTGTTTGTTTACCTGGATGATATTCTCATTTTTTCGAGGTCCCTCCAGGAACACACGACACATGTCAGACAAGTACTCAAATGCCTCCTGGACAGTCATTTGTACGTGAAACCAGAGAAATGCGTATTCCATGCTTCCAGAGTGCAGTTCCTAGGATTCGTGGTGGAACCTGGTCGCATCCAAATGGATCCCAGGAAGGTTCAGGCGGTAGCGGATTGGCCGATCCCTAAGAACGTTAAAGAAGTCCAACGATTCTTGGGCTTTATGAACCTTTACCGAAAGTTTATCAAGAACTTCAGTTCGATCACGGCCCCTCTCTCGATCTTAACCAAGGGTGGCAAGACAGGTTTTCTATGGGGTACAGAAACAGAAAAGGCCTTCCAAGAGCTCAAGCTACGCATTCTCTCTGCTCCCATTCTGACACTACCTATGGCGGATGAACCTTTTGTGGTGGAGGTAGATGCCTCGGAAGTTGGTGTTGGAGCTGTGCTGTCTCAGAGGGGTGAAGACAAGAAGCTCCATCTTTGCGCCTTCTTTTCGCACCGACTTACTCCAGCCGAGAGAAACTACGATGTGGGGGATCGTGAACTCCTAGCAGTGAAGATGGCATTAGAGGAGTGGAGACACTGGCTTGAAGGAGCTTCTCAGCCATTTCAAGTACTCACGGACCACACAAATCTTGAGTACATTCAGCAGGCGAAACGGTTGAACTCCAGACAAGCTCGGTGGTCTCTTTTCTTTAACCGATTTCAGTTCATCCTTACCTACCGACCCGGGTCGAAGAACCTCAAGCCGGATGCATTATCCCGAGTCTACGCTCCGGTCGCTCGAGAAGATACAGACATGCCCGTCCTTCCCAGCACTAAGATCATGGCCCCTATCTCGTGGCAACTTGAGGACACCGTTAGACGAGCCCAAGCCACCAAACAGGGTCCAAGAGGGGGTCCTGCCAATCGACTGTTTGTTCCCAAGGCAGTGCGGTCTAAGGTCCTTCTGTGGGCACACTCCTCTCGTCTTACCTGTCACCCGGGCACTGGTCACACCTTAGAGTTTGTTCAGCGGAAGTTCTGGTGGCCAACCATAAAGGAAGACGTTACCACCTTTGTCAAGGCCTGTCCCGTGTGCTGCCAAGGAAAACCTTCTCACCAACGCCCTCAAGGACTTCTCCACCCTTTATTCATTCCCCACCGGCCTTGGTCCTATATCTCCCTGGATTTCATAACTGGTCTTCCCCCGTCCCAGGGTAATACAGCCATCCTGGTCATTATCGACAGATTTTCCAAGGCAGCCAGGTTCGTTCCTTTGCCCAAATTACCTTCCGCTAAGGAAACAGCGGAACTGGTGATTAATCACATGTTCCGAGTCTTCGGCTTCCCCCAGGATATGGTTTCCGATAGGGGTCCCCAGTTCTCCTCGAGGTTTTGGAAGGCTTTCTGTCAGCTCATAGGATCCACCGCCAGTCTATCCTTGGGATACCATCCGGAGTCCCATGGCCAAACTGAAAGGATGAATCAGGAGTTAGAGAACACCCTCAGATGTATGGTCTCCAACAATCCCTCCAAGTGGTCGTCCTTTATTGTCTGGGCTGAGTACGCGCACAACACCTTGCGCTCTTCCTCCATGGGTATGTCCCCTTTCGAGAGTCAGTTTGGCTATGCACCTCCATTGTTTCCTGACCAGGAGGCAGAAGTCAGAGTACCCTTGGCCGTGAAATTCGTGAAACTTTGTCGACTTACCTGGAAGAAGACCCGGCTTAAACTTCTGCAGTCCTCTCAGCGATACCAACGGCAGGCCAACAGACATTGCCGCCCTGGCCCTACCTTGCGTCCTGGCCAGAAGGTCTGGCTGTCCACTAGGAACTTGCCACTACGGGTGGAGTCTCGCAAGCTGTCTCAGAGGTTCATTAACCCCTTCAAAGTTGCCAGGAGAGTTAACCCCGTCACCTATCGTCTACACTTGCCCAGATCTCTCAAAATTAACCCCACTTTTCATGTGTCTTTGTTAAAACCTGTTGTTTTTTCTCCTTATTAAAGTACCACCTTTAATAAAATTAGTTGTTCCAAGTACCACCTAATGACCGCCATAGAAAATCACATGAGTAAAGAGTTAAATTAATTGTAGAGCTGTGAATCTTTCTCTTTACACCTCGTCCTCCAATCCTAGTGTATTATTAATAACACAAAGACTTTATTTACCAGCTGTTTTCAAACTAAAGAACATGTTTTTTCCATGTTTTCAAGTTAGTCAGCAGTAATAGTTGACACAGAACACATTTCTGTAGTGCACGGTAAACAGGGCTCTGTAAACTCTTATGGACTCTTATGGGGGAATTATTAACTTTGTGGGGACTTGCAGAAAGCCTACAAACTTATATTAAAGGAGTCATCGGATGAAAATCCAAATTTTTCTGTGTTTAAGTGATATAATCGGATCCCCGGTGCATCTAGCAACCCAGAAAACATGAAAAACATGATCCCAGTAATTAGTAAGTTGATGAGCCTTTCCCTGCAAGCATGTGAGAAATCGAGCCTTTCAGATTTCGCTCCTGTTGTGATGTAAAAGCAAGATCTTATTATAACATTACCGCCCCTTAATCTACACAATTCCACCCACAGCGCTGCCGCCATTGTTGTTTTCACAAGCGACAGCGGTGTACGTGACGCCATGGCTAAAGATCGTGACAACATGCAACAAGCAATGTAGTCGCTGCACAACCTCGGGTCCTAACCTCGGAAGAGACAGGAGTGGATTTATTTTATTTTTAGCGGAAATCCCTCAGAAACCATAAGTAAAAACCTGCTTGTTTGCGTGAATAACTGAAAGCCGGAGTGCTTTATCAACCTGGGACAGTAGTAGCAGGATTAGCTTCAAAGTTGTTCCTCAAGAGGGATCGAGACCAACTGAACGAGACAAAGCTGCCGATTTAAGTAATATTTATCAACAGTCTGAATTGACGTACATGTACCATATACAGTATATAGGAGAATAACGTTAGCATATGATAGCGAACGGAGCGAAGTCAGTCACGGGCTAAATAGAACATCCAAAGCCAGTGTTAAACTTACTCTATATTTATATGTTATTTGGCAAATGGGGACGCTGTATGTATGTTAATACATTATGTGCGTTAATATGTTCAGCAGCGGCAAGCTGTTTGTTTTTCTAATGAACAGGGGTGAACACTGCGGTTAGTTTCATTTTAAACGTCTCAAATCATTCGTCCTTAGGCTGAAAAATCTGTCACAGCATACTAGTTATGCTCTCACCCTGTGTGTGTGTAACGTTATAACTTGTCAACGACAAGCGCTAAAATCCACGTAAATCCGCTGAGATCTGCAGGTGCGCATTCCATGGATTTGGAAGCATACATGCACAACGTGAGCGCATTAGGATGAGCTGTTTGCTGTGACAGATTTTTTAGTTTCCGGTAGGGATGCTCATGTCGGTTAATTTCCCTAACCGCGAACCGACACTCGTTATCCGAACATTAACCGTTAACCGATAAGATTTTAATAATAAATTGGAATTAAAAAAATACACGCTGCGTCTCATTTTGAAGGCTGCGTCCTCTTGGAGGTCGCGTTTGTCCACCGCATACGCCTTCGCATGCGACATCCGGAGGACGCAGACTTCAAAATGAGAACACAGCTACAGTTGATGAGGGTCTGTGACACGTTAAATATACAAAAAATTTTTCAACGACAAGCACAGATTAATTTAAACATGCAAACAGCAGCATAACGAATACATCAACAACAGCACCTGCATTCACATATTATCACATTTTCACGAACCTGTGGTGTTTTGGACAATGGAGAAAAACTAAAATAATATAAATCCAAAGCATAAAATAAACAGGCAAGAAAAAAACTGAATTAATTAACAAATGATGACAAAACGAAAACACAGAAGAACCGGCAAAGTTTATTTCCATCAGAAAGTTTTTTCATCAAATAAAAATAGCAGGCCTACCTCAATCCAAAGCTTGAAGTTTTTATTTAAAAGGATCCCTGGGTATAGAGCGATGTATGGCTTAATAAATGAACAATGGCATTGACTTTATAATTGTTAAATAAAAAAACTGTATAACTGTCACAGTATTCATAAACTTTGAAAAAATATTTTTACTTGGAGGCCGCCATTTTTTTGCGTCAGAATCCGTGATGTCAAATGGTTGCGACCTAAATCTGTTCTCTTTCGCAACAGCGAAGCACACACGTTTTCCATATATAACAGTAAAATATGACACGTAAAACATAAGATCAGATATACAAACACACAGGGACAGTAGGTGGCGGTATGTCCTCTTGACACAAGCCAGCCTGCCAGCCATAAAAGAAGAACGCGTTCAGTATTAGAAGTTTGTTCAAGGTGAGCGTGCATTAAACCATAGCTTTAAACTACCGCCTTTGAGACATTTAAGACTAAGACATCAGCATCCACCATAATCGTATACTTTATACATTATGAGAATATTCTGATAAACACAATAATAATGTTTGCGGTTTGGTTATTTATTCTGTATTAGAGCACACGTGAATATTAGCCCCCGTCAGCTAATGACCGAGGGAGAGAAGACAATAACGTTAGGCTACTGATGTTGCTAAATCAACATCAAAAAGTCAAAATCTGGGTAAAATGCGTTGTATAACGGCTAAAACATCGTGTGTATGATAAATTTG
This sequence comes from Triplophysa rosa, assembly GCF_024868665.1. Lineage (NCBI taxonomy): Eukaryota > Metazoa > Chordata > Actinopteri > Cypriniformes > Nemacheilidae > Triplophysa > Triplophysa rosa. The sequence goes on from NC_079890.1 coordinate 8,690,196, forward strand.
AAATGATTTTGGTTATTAATATGCATGTTTGTGTTATTTCTGACAAACAATATTAAAATGTAGGAAAATACACCAAATAGCGTCTTTATTTTCTTTCTTTCTTCTTTTAGCATTATATAAAAGGAGGAGCGACAACAGTAAAGGACGAGAGAGAACCAGGCCTGGACTTTACGTTATGTTTTATTATGTGTGTAGACCGGTAGTCGACCGTGAGGGAGCTGCCGGCATTTTACTTTCGTTTTGTTGTTTGTTTATTTTATTAAAGTTTTGTTGTTCAACGTTCGCCGGTTCCTTCCTCCTTCTTCTAAATCGTTTAACTGATCCGGTCAAAATTTTAACGATCGGATAACGGTTAAACGGTCAATATGAGCATCCCTAGTCTCCGGACGAATGATTTGAGACGTTTAAAACTAAACTAACCGCAGACGAGTTCAGGAAACACAATTTAGCTAAACCATTGCCATGGCAGTACTCCATGTGTGTTGTGTTGAAGCGCTGGACGGAAGGGGGTGGGGTGGGGTGCGCTGTAACTCATTATCATTTAAAGAGACATGCACCAAAATGGGTTGCTGTGAGCAAAAATGGTTTTGTTTACACAGCCATTGAGTGTTTTTAAGCAAAATATGTTCCAGACATTTCATGAAGACCCTAATAAATCATACTGTAACACGATCACTAGAAGCAGGAAGGAAGAGGCTGGGATCGGGGTTTCTACTACTGGCACTTTTATTATCGTTCCTCTCATTTTTACACGACGTTGCGCTACTGGCGCTTCAACACACACAGTCACATTAAACAGAGTCTTTATAACAGAAGATTATTCCACTCGTTCTCTCGTTGCTCTCTCCGGGTCCGTCTCAGCTGCCAGTAGTAGCTCAGGTCTCACTCAACGAGCTCTGCTGCCTCGCTGGTATTTAAGCTTCCCCACGCCAGTTACTGGAATAGGACACAGGTGTTGTCATTTGCACTCGCCCCACTCACTCACCGCTCCAACTCTCTCTCCCGCTGCAGTCCTCGCTGAACCACCCCTTACAAAAGTATCCTGTGGTATTCCATGTGGTAAAACATAAAAATTACCACACAAAGCTTGTGTGGTAATTGTGCGGTACTCTGTAGTTTTTTGGGACGCTTTACCACAGGATTTTCTGTTGTACATAGTAATATTCCTGTAATATTCTTGAGGTACTTTGTGATATTACTGTCATTTTTCTACAGTATTTACCACAGGATTTTCTGTTGTACAGTATGTAATATTCCTGTAATATTCTTATGGTACTTTGTGGTATTACTGTCATTTTTCTACAGTATTTGCCACAGGATTTTCTGTTGTAAAGTATGTAATATTCCTGTAATATTTTTCTGTAAATATTTTTTACTTTGTGGTATTACTGTCATAATATGTCAGTAATATCTGTTGAAAGATGACTTGTCATATTTTTGTTGGATGCTGTGGTAGTTTGTAGTATTTGTAAAAAGTAATACGTTAATGGCATTTATGCAGAAAGCGTGGCTTTCTATGCAATTTTACAAGCATACAAGACAAGTTCACAAATAAGGTACATTTATGCATTGAAATATGCAGGAGCTTTAATAAAATCAGCCTTCAAATAAGACACACAATACTACATATATTATACAAGTTTATTTACAATGTCAAAACCATTAAGGTATAATTTATTATTCCCTACAAACTATAGGGTAAATGCAGTGAAATGAATTAACATGAAATGTCATGAAACGCGTGGAAGAACCCAATTGCAGGCGGCAGAGGTTGAAGGGTTAACAAAAACACTTTTATTATTAACAAAAAACAAAACAAAAGACCCACGATGGGGTATCACAACATAAAACAGGATAAATAACAGGACGAAGACTAACTGACACTAAACTAGACTAAACAGCACTTGACATAATAAACTAAACTAAACACTTACTAAGATAGACGAAACAGCCACAACGGGAACGGGAACAGGAACAGGCAATGACGGTAGACGCTTGACGAGCAACAAGACAAACTGGAAACAATGACCGAGCAACAAGACAATGAAACATGAGGGTATTATAAAGGAGAGACAAACGAGGGATAACGAGCGAGGGCAGGTGTGGAACATAAGACAGGAGAGGAAGGCAATAAATGAAACGAGAGGGGCGGGGCCAATGACGAGACACTGGAGAGAACGCATATTATTGTCAAAAGGACAATAATATGTTTCTCTCCACACATAACCAAAGGCTTTGTCATGGCTCTGCTAGAGGACCAAGAAAAACATGACTAAATGAAGCAGAGCCATGACAAAAATTTTAAACACAAAATTAAAGTCTCACAGCAGGCTTGACCCTTTATCTAATCTGTTGATAACTGCCTTTTTCAGGAATCATGTCTTCAGCACAATAACATCTCTCCTTTCCTGTAAACAAAACAAAAAAACAGTTTAAGAAAAAACTGATGATCAAATAATTGTCTCAATTTTATCTTTTTATACAGTGTTATAAACAGTCAAAGCCATCACCAAATCCAAGCCGTGTGTTCCAAAGACAAATGTTTTTAAGACAAGAACTGTGTAAATGTTTATGATTCCTCTGATAATTACACCGTTTAACACCCTTAGACATTTAAGACGCTAGCTTTTTATAAAACAGTACATACGTTATGTATTGTGAAAATTGCTTTGCAAATACATGACTTGATGTTAATTTTGGAGCTGATATTTATAACCACAAAGCTTATGCACGATCTGTACCTATCTAAACGTCACAGCATAGTCTGATTCATGAGTAACGAATCTTACATACAGCGCAATTACTGCAGACGATTCAAGAATAAATTACTCTTATCAACAGCCTTGAAGTGAATCAATAATATACAGCGCATTTGCAGACCACCCGTTTAATACTCAGTGATTCCAGTACATACTACATTTGAAAAACCCCATTAAAGGCTTAAATAAACTATATGTGATAAAACACGATTGCAATAAAACCCTTAAATTATATTTTACTTTGAAAATGAGCATTTGCGACCGTCAAAACTTTTGTTGTAGTGTTAACAAGCAAATAAAATACAGTTAATGTTCACGAGAATATAATTAATGCAGTAAAACGTACACACATAACATTTTAAGGATGCAAGTTAAACAATTAACGTTACTCACCAGGAAAACGATTGTGGTGACGTAACTTTGCTGTCCGGTGTTGTGCCTAGAAATGCACCCCTGCCAGATTATGCACCCTCCCTCCCCACAATGGTTAGGGTGAGGAATAGGTGTTAGGGGAGGTGTTAAGATTAGGTGTGGGGAGGGGTTAGAATTAGCCAATCGGACAGCGTGTTATAGAAGGAGGTGCATAATCTGGCAGGGGTGCATTTCTCGGCACAACACCGGTTTTCCCTCAGGACCTTTTAAACATCACTCCGGAGGGGAAATGGCACTCGTACAGTAAAGTCTTAATAACAATTTGTATCGCGTTATCTTAATAAGTATACAAGATAAATGGTGCTGCGGGTCTTTGGCAGTTGCAGGCCAGACTGTGACAGGCGCGTTCAAACACAAAAGAGCGGCAATCAGTTACCATGGAAACGGCAATGACGTAGTTAACTGCACCTTGTGGTAAATTCTTGTGATATGTACAACAAAAGGTGCTGTGGTAATCCTGTCATAATGAGGTCTGTTTGCATGTGTTGTATTATACCACACACAAAAAAACAATTTAAATACCACAGACTTCATCTTATGGTAAATTCTTGTGATATGTACAACAAAAGGTGCTGTGGTAATCCTGTCATAATGAGGTCTCTTTGGATGTGTTGTATTATACCACACAAAAAACAATATAAATACCACAGACTTCATTTTATGGTAAATTCTTGTGATACTGTACAACAAAGGGTGCTGTGGTAATCCTGTCATAAACAAACATAGTGTGGTAATTTTTTACTGTACCACAGAAATACCACAAGTAATTTTTGTAAGGGACACCCCGCTTGCCACACATACCAACTTGTTGAAAGTGCTCATCAGATCAATCCTTTGAAGACAAACAATGTGGAAAGAATATTTAACACAGAAGATAAATAAATACACGTATACTTTAACATCAAGAGAACAGCTGTATATAACAAACAGAGACTTATACTTAAGTATTAATAAATAAATATTAAAAATATTTGTGCTAAAATTACTCCAAAGGAAAAGAGATCTACTTCTTTAATTATGATTTAATGACATGCAATGTATTTTTTCCCTGTTCTGTTCTACTTAACAGGCTAAAACATGTTTATTTTCTAAAATCAGATATTACCTCATCATTTCCTCTTTATATCCATAAATGCACTTTTTTGGTTTTGTTTCTCAAATTTTCCATTTAGGCATGCATTTGTAAACTATTCCACCAAGGCAGACAACCACCGCTGAATCTTGCCACGCTGTATGCCTACTGGATTTTGCTGCTGTAAAACCCTTGTGTAATAACATGTTTGCTCAAGAGACCATGTGATATATTTAGAGCACCCCTGCCTGAGACATTTGTCATGGTGGTCAGTGGTGGCTCACTGTCTGTGATCTAAGATGAACTGTTGCCATAGTATTATGACCAAATACACCAGGGTGGCGGTCTTTACCATATTGTAACTTCTGATTTTGTTCTTTTCTTTCCTCCCTCTGTTTCCCATTACTGACTTCATCCTTCAGTTGAAACCATTCAAGGATCCACTTCTTGTTTTATAAGGAATTAGAAGCTGTTCAACATTTAAGGGATTGTGGACTTGGTACAAATGGGATCTTCGAGATCTTTGAGATTATTTTGGTGATTGACTGTAAATTACATTAATGGAGTCCAGTTTGATTCACTCAGATTTTTTATGGTCACTCTTTAGTTTACTTTGAGCCAGGGGCGGAGCTATGGATTACCCAGATTGACAGGTGGCCCACCCAGTCAGAGCCAAGAAAATTATTTTTAATATTATTAAATATTATTTTTTAACCTTAATTCTAAATTTGAATTGTATAAATGAAATGAAAACATTTTAATTGTTTGTTTATTAATAATAATATCCAAATATTATTAAGAATGTGCCCACATGACATCAGTTACATTACGGCAGTTATGCTGCGTGCCAATATCGCTGCCTGTAGATTGTTTTTCAATGATCATGTAAACATGGGTAAACAAACAGCTATCCATGTGGCAATTTTTCAAAAAACCACGTCTAGATAAAGAATCTGAAGAAACACGCACTGAGGCACCTGGAAATTAAGGTGAAATGCACACAGCAACATCCAATGAGTCGAGTGCTAATGGCAGCATTTGTGCTTCAGCCTTCATTGATATTCTCACTCAGCCGGGTTCCGAATTAGTAAATCAAATGTGTCCACCTCCAGATCAGTCCGCCATAGAAGAACAGAAAATATCCGATTACCGTAATTGATGGAAAGCCGCGTTCCTTCAGTTCTTATTGGTATGAACAGTTTAAATGGATTGAATATAGCAATACAAAAGGTGCCATATTTTGTAAAGCATGAAGACATTTACCTGAGGTACACACAGAGTTTACTTTCACAAGAGACGGTTATAAAAATTGGAAACTCTTCCAAGTTTGTTTTGGTGTGCCTTTCCCTGCAAGCATGTGAGAAATCGAGCCGTTCAGATTTCGCTCCAATTGTGATGTCCAAAGCGGATTTTATTATAATGTTACCGCCCCTTAATGTACACAGTTCCACCCACCGTGCTCCGCCATTGTTGTTTTCACAAGCGACAGCGGTGTTCGTGACGCCATAGCTAAAGTTCGTGGGCAACATGCAATGTAGTTAGAGTGCACAGAGTCCAAACCTACACTGTAAAAAATAAATGTATTTTTACAGAGAAAAAACAGTAGAATTTAACAGTAACATCTCATTTTAATCAGAACTGTGAAATTCTATAAAAAAGCATAAATTGACACCTAATGTACATTTCTCCTGTTCTTTAACTGATTAAATGTGTTACTGGAAAAAACACTCTATTTCCTTTAAATTAAAGTCATTGTTGTGTACTGTTAACCTGACATGTCCTTTAAAAAATGTTCATGTTTATTTTCTTGTCAGAGTTGGATAAAGTGTATTTTTACTGAAAAATCCATTAGAATTTCACAGCCATATCACATTTTTATCATAACTGTAAAAATTATTTAAAAAACATATATTGACACCAAATATAGTCTATAATTTCCCAGTTGAATTTAGCAGCGGCTAAATGTACTAGTTGCCTTATATATTCTATTTACACCATGTAGACTTCACAGTTCTTTGTGATAAATGTAAATATTAATTAGATGCTATCTATACACTGTAAAAAATAAATGTATTTTTACAGGTAAAATGCAGTGTAACGTAACAGTATTTTCACATTTTTTCATTAAAATAGTAAAATTCCATAAAACGCCATACATTTACACCAAATTGACATTTTTCCATGTTACTGAAAAAACGATGTTTTCTTTTAAACAAAAGTAATGATCATGAAATCTGAAAATGCACTTCTGTCCTCTAGTGGTGATCTTTCTCTGACGAAGTGAGTTTGACGGCTTGAGCAGAACATATTGTTTTTATTCATCAATCAATCACAGTAGAAAACATGAGCCACACCCACTATTCTTCCTCATTCAATATTCAGTTTCATTGTGAAATATGTCAGAAAACTGAAGACAATCACCACTTCTGCTTCACAGGGACTTTCACAAATCAACATGCTGCAGAACATGAATGACTTGATGTTTCATTGTTATTTAAAGTCACCATTAATGTGATCAGTGTTTACTTTAGTTGGGCTCTTCCCCTTGATCTGATATGCTGTGATCTCTCTTTGGGCTGGAAAATGAAGGACACTGAAAAGAGAAAGTGATCAGATTTATTTGTCTGGTTGATGATGGTGATGTGAATCGTCATCTAGTTGAGTGTTGGTATTACGTGATTCATATTTTTGTTGGGTTTTCGTTATATCTGTGTGAAAGAGATTCGGTTGAAAGCACAGATTTCTTGTGATAACATTCATATGAACAGATTTAGAAAACATAATGTACATTAAATTACGGGAGCTGGTTTTTCACACATAGACATGAATAATCAATGTATGAATCTCAACAGTGGTGACATTAAATGAAAAGCTTCATGTTGCAATGCATGCTGGGAATCATGGATGAGTTTTGAACTATGATGGTACCCAGAATGCATTGCATTTATGTGAATAGTTTGTTAGTTATCACCATTGTTGAGATGAACAGGCTGAATCTTGATGTCTGCGTATCTCATGGTTTATCATTTTTAATGTACATGATGTGTTTTAAAGTCCTTCATAATATCACTTAACACTGTAATGTCTGGGAGCATCACAAAAGCACTTATAACCAGTGAATACATGAATGGAGACAGGCCAGTAGATGATGACTCTCACTGACATCTCTGTAGAATTAAACTGTATATAACCTTCACGTATACTGTGAAAAACTGTAAAGGACTTTCCCACAATTCCCTGTTTAACTCTGCACAACATGTCATATTTCATTCATCACTTAGTTTCTTTATATATTTGTTTTAGCAGCTGTGTACATGTGAGTGTTTTTAACATTATAAGTTGTTTAGTTAATGTTTCTACCATCATTTTCACGTAACGTGTGTTACCCTGATGGTGTTTTGTGTTTGTGTATAAGACACAGAGCACATCTCTATATAAACAGAGCTAAAGCTCTATGGTTTGTCCACTTTTGAGTCTTCATGTGGTTGTGCAGTCTATCATCTCATAGTCTTTGCTTGCTTTGTACACAATTAAAGAAAATAGAATAATAATAGAAGTTTAATAAACAACCCAATTAACAAAGTACTTGTTTAAAAGTAGTAAATCACACACATAAAGATTTGTCAGTGTACTTTTAAAGTTTGAATACTGTTGCTTTTTCATTTTACCAATTTATAAATTCAACCATTTTAACAGACAAATCATTTGGTACTACAGTGAAAACATGTTATTTTATTGTATGGTAGACACATGTTTTCTTATGTTCACAGTTTAAACACGTGACCTCAGTTCAGGGTGTAGCGTTATTTCTGTTAATGGTAAACCTTTGGCACCCTGTGCTGCCATGCATTTCACTATTATTTTACGTCTGAATTTTTTACAGTGTAGGAAGAGACAGGAGTGGATTCATTTTAATTTTTGGTGGAAATCCATCAGAAACCATAAGTAAAAACCTGCTTGTTTGCACGAATCACTTCAAGCCGGAGTGCTTTATCAACCTGGGACAGTACAAGCAGGATTAGCTTCAAAGTTGTTCCTCAAGAGGGATCGACAAAACTGCCGATGTAAGTAATATTTATCAACAGTCTGAATTGACGTAAATGTACCGTATATATAGGAGGATAACATTAGCATATGATAGCGAAGGGAGCTAAGTCAGTCACGGGCTAAATAGAACATTCAAAGCCAGTGTTAAACTTAAGCCTGGCTCAGATTACAGGATTCTCGGCCAGAATTTACCCCGATTTCCCCTCCCGAGAATCTTTGAAAAAATCGGGTCCAGAACCTCGATCGGGTCCGAGGTTCGGCCCAGATTATCACGTAATGTGAGGCGTTCACAGATCGAATCTTACACCTCCCGATCTGCTCCGAGAGAAATCGGGGCCGCCCCGATCATATCAAACATGTTTGATATTTAGGATTTTAAATCGGGGTGATGACGTTGGTACTTTCGCAACAGCCAATGAGAGGCACATCTGCAAGGACAGACCTTTAAAAATGTCGACCGCGAAAGCTCCTGCAAGGGTACGTTGGACAGCGGAGATGGAGGAACAACTTGTGGCAACAGCATGATTGTCTATATAATGTATCCTCCAAAACATACCACAACCGCACAGATAAGGAAAAGAGCTGGGGAGAAGTCGCGTCGGTTTTAAATGTACCGGGTAAGTTAACTGCTAACGCGCAGCTTGTAGTTTCGTTCAACAGATTGTTATTTGGCTATAGGCATACAGATAACATGCGTTTATGTGTTTGTTTTTATGCTGTATCTTATAATCACATTGGCATTCATCTTTATTCTCGGCAGCAACTATTTTTTTTCTTCCGTTATTTATTAACATTAAACTTAAGTGGCTCGCCCAAAGCACAGTCATAACTTCAGCCCTAGCAAAGAGCATTATAGCACCCCCTGCTCAAAATACGTTCCCGCGGCTTTGGACAGACAGACAGAGAATCATTCAGAGAGCGACAAAGACGTTACACAACCGTTGCCAGGTGAGATCACGTGAAATTAACTTTGCGATGTCCCTTTGTTTACTTCTGTTTCCCGGTGAGATGACGTAAGAGGCGTCCTCTGGTATGATAATCTTAATATTATCCTGTAGTTTGGGTGTTTTAGGATGTCTTTTGATGTGCAATTATGAAATAAAAAAACTTCCAATCAAACTTTCTAAATTTTTATTTTTGCACTTGCTACCTTTAGGCTTATTTATAAACACAACTTTACGCCCCAACGTTTTCTTATCTGGACATTTCACATTCATAAATGCAAGTTTACAAAGGGCAAACCTATTTTTGTAGTGCTTGAAAAAGAGATTCAAATGTAGATGTGATGTCAACATCTAAAAATAGTAAACCCATTAAAACGGTTACTATTAGCTCCTTTTACAAAACTGCATATCCTATGGATATGTAAAATATGTGTAATTAAGTTGTACACTGATGAGTGTGAGCTTGTTTAAGATTTTAAATAAGAGAATCTGTCAAGATTCTCCTTGTGTGTGCTGCAACCAGAATTTTTAATCTTTCCGGATTTTAAAACTCCTGTAGTCTGAGCCAGGTTTAAGATTTTAAATAAGAGAATCTGTTAAGATTCTCCTTATGTGTGTGCTGCAGCCAGAATTTGAAATCTGTCAGGATTTTAAAACTCCTGTAGTCTGAGCCAGGCTTTACTGTATATAAGTGCAGATGGACACTTGGAGTTTAGCTGTATGAATGTTAATACATTATGTGTGTTAATATGTTTAGCTGTGGCAAGCTGTTTGTTTTGCTAATGAACAGCTGGGGTTAGTTTCGTTTTAAACGTCTCAAATCATTCGTGCTTAGGCTGAAAAATCTGTCACAGCAAACTAGCTCTCACGTTGTGTGTGTAACGTTATAACATGTCAATGACAAACGCTAAAATCCATGTAATTCCGCTGAGATCTGCAGTGGATTCCGTGGATTTTAGGTAAGCATACACGCACAACATAAGCGCATTAGGATGCGTTGTTTGCTGTGACTGATTTTTTTCTCTCCGGACGTATGATTTGAGACGTTTAAGACAAAACTAACCGCAGAGGAATTCAGGAAATATCATTTAGCTAAACCATTGCCATGGCAGTTACTACACGTGTGTTGTGTTGACACGCCGGACAGAAGGGGGGTAGGGTTCGCTGTAACTCATTATCAGTTAAAGAGACATGCACCAAAACGGGTTGCTGTGAGCATAGCTGTTTTTGACGAGGCAAGAAGGGTTTTGTTTACACAGCCATTGAGTGTTTTAAGCAAAATATGTTCCAGACATTTCATGAAGACCCTAATAAATCATACCAACTTGTTGAAAGTGCTCGCCTGAGGAGACCTTTAAGGCATGTTTAGACTTTGAAGTGGCTTCATAGTGTCATAGTGGTTTATGGTTTTTGAAGGCCGTACTGTACCTCTTCCTTCAGTACATTGTACTTAAAGCATTCTTGGACTGATGTGATGAAAAACAGACCTACATTGTAAAGGAGTATTTTGCAGAGTTTCTATTTGTCTAAAGGATTTTTGTAGTATTTGTAGGTTATTACATATTTGTACTCAATATTGAATCATATGGAGATTGGTATGGTTGTTTCTTTGTTGCAGGTAGACATATGTTGGTTGTTTACTCAAGCACTTTATATTTGCAATTTTAAATTCATGCATTATTAATATTTATGGTAACACTTTACAATAAGGCTGTATTTACAGAGTTTAGATGCAAAACCCTCCGTCAAAAAGGAGATTATGATGTTGGGTGAATGCTCTCCACATAGTACACGTTACACAAATAATTTTGCTTCAAAACCCGCTAAATGCCACACTCTGCCTGTCACGGTTCATGGATCCATGTGTTCATTCCTGCTTGTTTGTCTCATGTCTGTTGCTGGTTAGCTTTGCCCTAGCAACCAGGGCGCTGATTAGCAATCAGCTTGGCGGCAGCTGTTGTGCATTGCTGGCTGCCCCATACTCATTGTCAGATCGTTGTTCACTCATGTTTATCGTCACTCTAGTTTCTTGCCAGATCTGTCCAGGAGTTGTCTGGGATTCTTATCTTGTGGAGAAATACCAAGTTGCCGTTTGGGTCTTCCTTTGGTGGTTGGACTGGTTCAGTTTACCATTGGATCTCTTCATCTGGAATCTGGAAATACTCACCTTGTCAACATCCATTCATTGTCTTGCCTTTGCTCACTTTATTATAATAAACTCTGTTACACTTGCTATTCGATTTTGTGTTCTCTTTGCTGTGACACTGCCAGGTCTGAAATATCTGGTATTGGTGAAAGTAAATGTAGGAGCCTGATGAAAAATGTTAATTTAAATGAAAATCCGCCTGATGCATTTAGAGGGTTTTGCATCTGAACTCTTCATTTGTTAACTTTGTAATTAGTTAATGAATAATGCACCATTAACTAACCTGACCAATTTCTATTGACATTAACTAACATTGTTGTTAGTTCGTGTTAGTTAATGCATTTACAAATCTTAACAAATGAAGAGTTTGCTACCAAAATGAGATAACTTTCAAAAATCATGTTTTTTATTGTGTTTTATTGTGTTAGTTAGCTGTATTTTTTAGTTATTATGGCTTAAATCAAACAAACCAACTGATATTAATTGGAATGCACAATAAAAAAACATGATTTAAAAAAAATGTTAATGGAGTTATTTCATTTTGGAACCAAACTCTTCAAATACACCCTTATTGTAAAGTGTTACCACATTTTATTAATCTTTAGTTTTTCCTCTTAGCTCATCACAAACATATCTATACTTACTACTTTAGATGTCATTGGCCAGAGCAATAGGCAAATTAATAAAATGCCTCAGCCATTGGCTGTTCATCAGTCTTTTTTTATCTTTGAATAGATAAATAGGACCCCATTAGTTGTGTTGATAATGCAGCAAATGAAGTATAGTGCACTAAATTTACTACCAGACACTATCCAAATATATATTTTTATCCAAACCCAACCCTTTTTGTAAACTGTTTTTCTATGCTGTCTTTGGGTTTCTTGAAAATGAATGCCACTGGTTTTGATATTTGTTTTGTGATCAATATTTTTTAAGGCCACTCATCATAAACATTTTAAACATATACTAAACATCATCCATAGGTTCAGTGATAATTTTGTTACTGTATTCACCAGTAAAACATTTGTTTTATATTATTCCTTTATTGATCTCCCTCTTTAAGTTGTATTTACTCCCCACAAATCTGTTCTTCTGTGTCTTATTCCCTCATACTTCCTCCCACTGAACAAACAGAGTGTGTGTTTGTCCATGTGCTTTGCTCCCAGCCTACTAAAACACTCACGCCTGATTCCTGTGATGTTGATGCATATATCTAATCAAATCAGATAAAAGAAAATACAATTTTACCATGTAGGTCAGCGTCCATATATTGGATTTGCATATTTGTTTGCATGGATGGTATATAAGACCTTGGTCAGTTTGTTGTTAACATTGAAAACTGAAATGTGACGAAATCCTAAATACTTACAAATTCTTGTAATTCGAATAATGTCAACAAGTTTCTGTGACGGCTGTAGATTAGATTAGTGTGAAAACTATTGCATCTTTGAGAAGTGCTCGCTACTATAACTTCTAAAATCTATGTTTATCTGTATGGGTGGTAACTATGGCAGAGGTGTGAACAGCTGTGTGTTACTACACACAGCTACATCAACAAACATATATAAAGGCCTCCCCTCCTAACAAACACAACACACATCTAGTTAGAATGAGACAGAATGCTGAGATGTCTGCAGGCATTTTCCCCAGCTCAGCAACTGTACCACTGTCCTCTTTTCAGTCTCCTCATTCCTTGCTTTCATCTCCTCTTTCTAACCAAAGTCAGAATGGGAATAGCTCATTTATGTCATTTTTTCTTCTCTTTCAGTCGGCTGCTACAGGCGGGGGTGAGTACTCTGTTTTAACCATTTTTACCAAACTGAATTAAATGTTTTAGAAGGTTCTTAACAGAATGAGCCTTACATACAGTATATATTGCAATTATGATAAAAATGATACACTGTAAGCACTTTTAATTTCTCTTTTCTAACAGTTTGTTTTGTGGTATATTTTTAATAGGGTTGCATAATACATCGCGATTAACACTACATATCGTGTAAATCGAACTGTCTAGAGTGATTATGATATCACAATATCATGATGTCTGCGATTATTTTTCATGTGCAGTTTGTCCTTGAAGCATGGCTCTGTGATTGGTAGGAAATGCTGCTCGATCTGAAAGCATGAGTTTGAGTCGCTTATAACGTGTATTTGAAAAAGCAACAACCGTCAAACATCTTCATTATAAATATACTTTATTGTCATGAAAATACATGAGGAGGTTTGAAGAACAGTGATAGAAAGATGCCCAAAGGCATTTCTTGGAATTATTATTATGGTACTACTTCTGCAGCATCTATTTGAAGTTAATGTATGAGGGCACCTTCCGTCTTTCAGATGCAGCAGCATTTAACTGTACTTCACTGACAAGATGTGCAAAAAATTGCAGACAACCGCCAAATCATGTGCGTTTTATTTGCGATTTATTGTCATACCTTTCAACACCCGTTTTTCACACACATCTCCCGTCACCCTCCCGTTTTGTTATTTCTGCCGTGAAACTCCCGTATTTCAGTTATTTCTCCTTTGAAACTCCCAGACCGACGGGAACCGGAACGCGTTTACGGGGTGGCCCTGTGGCTTGAGCCACTGCCCATTAGTGATGTTTCGTTCGTGAACGAATCGTTCATTTTGAATGAATCTTTTAAGTGAACGAATCGTTTTCGTTCACGAAATGCAATGACTCATATTTCTCGTTCACTGAAATCTCTCCCTCGAGCACAGAGCGTCTTGGCTTAAAAGAGTGTCTAAAGCATGAGCCAATGGCGTTCGAGAGTGAGCTTTGACAAAGCATATGATTGGTTGAATGGCTGCGTCTCGTTTCGAAGGCTGCGTCCTTGTGTCCTCTGATCCATCCTTAAAGGATGTGGTATACGGAGGACCTCAATTTAGAATTAAACGAGACGTCCTTCGTAGGACATACTGGAAAACGAATATCCACGTTGCTATCAACTACATTGCACTCGCACACCTGTCA